>NC_087506.1:501763-591257 GCF_036417665.1 Passer domesticus
ACCAAAAAAACAAACAAAAAATCCATCCCAAAAACCCCAAAATAAAAAAAATCCATCCCAAAAACCCCCCAAAAATAAAGAAAAAAAATCCATCCCAAAATCACCAAAAAACCCCAAAAATTCCCTAAAAAAAAACCCAAAAAATCAATCCCCAAATCCCCAAAAAACCCAAAAAACAAATAAAAAATCCGTCCCAAAAAACCCCAAAAAGCAAACCACCAAATCAATGCCAAAATCCCCAAAATCCCCAAAAATCAAACAAAAAATCCAGCCCAAAACCCCCAAAAATAAAGAAAAAAAAATCAATCCCAAAATCCCCCAAAAAACCCAAAAAACAAACAAAAAATCCATCCCAAAGAAACCCAAAAATAAAAAAATCCATCCCAAAAAACCCCAAAAAATAAACAAAAAAAATCAATCCAAAATCCCCAAAAAACCAAAAAAAAAAATTAATCCCAAAATCCCAAAAATACTCAAAAAACCAAACAAAAAAATCCATCCCAAAAAGCCCCAAAAATAAACAAAAAAAATCAATCTCAAAATCCAAAAAAAACCCAAAAAAACAAACAAAAAATCCAGCCCAAAACCCCCCAAAATCCCCAAAAAACAAACAAAAAATAATTAAAAATCCATCCCAAAAAACCCCCAAAATAAAAAAAATCCATCCCAAAAACCTAAAAAAAAAAACCTCCCCCAAAAACAACAAACGACAACAAAAAAATCCATCCCAAAAATCCCAGAAAACACCCCAAAAAATCCGCCTGAAAAATTCTCCAAAAAACCAAAAACCCACCCCAAAAAACCAACGAAACCCAAAAAAACCCCAAAAAACCCCAAAACAAAAAAAATCCATTCCAAAATCCCCCCAAAAAACCTCGAAAAAACCACAGAAAAACCCCCAAAATTCCACCCAAAAAGCCCCCCAAATCCATCCCAAATACTAAAAAACCCAAAAAACCCAAATAAAACAAAAAAAAAAACCCCAAAAATTCCCAAAAAATCTCCCCAAACCCCCCAAAAACCTCCCCAAAAACCCAATTTAACAAAACCCAAAAATCCCAAAATAAATCCCAAAAAAATCCCCAAAAAACCCAAAAACCCCGAAACCCCAAATCCCCACTGGAAACCTCAAAAAATCTGAATTTTGGGGAAATTTGGGGGAATTTTTGGGGAGATTTTTGGGGGGAATTTTGGTGAATTTTTGGGGAAGTTTGGGTGATTTTTGTGTGAATTTTGGTGAATTTTTGGGGGAATTTTTGGGTGAGTTTAGGGGTGAAATTTTGGGTGAATTTAGGGAGGATTTTAGGAATAATTTTGAGGGAATTTAGAGAGAATTACGGGAGGATTTTGGGGAAATTTTGGGGGAAATTTGGGTGGAATTTTGGGAGGAATTTTGGTGAATTTTTGGGGAAATTTGGGTGATTTTGGGGGGAATTTTGATGAATATTTGGAGGGAAATTTGGGTGATTTTTATGTGAATTTTGGTGAATTTTTGGGGAAATTTGGGTGATTTTGGGGGGAATTTTGATGAATTTTTGGAGGGAAATTTGGGTGATTTTTGTGTGAATTTTGGTGAATTTTTGGGGAAATTTGGGTGATTTGGGGAGGAATTTTGGTGAATTTTTTTGGGGAAATTTGGGTGATTTTGTGTGAATTTTTTTTGGGAAATTTGGGTGATTTTGTGTGAATTTTTGGGGGAAATTTGGGTGATTTTTATGTGAATTTTGGTGAATTTTTTTGGGAATTTTTGGGTGAATTTGGGGAAATTTCAGGGTGAAATTTTGGGTGAATTTGGGGAAATTTTGGGAGGAATTTTTGTGTGAATTTGGGGAATTTTCAGGGTGAAATTTTGGGTGAATTTGGGGAAATTTTGGGAGGAATTTTTGGGTGAATTTGGGGAAATTTCGGGGTGAAATTTTGGGTGAATTTGGTGAATTTTGGGGTTTTTTCCTCACCTTGTAGAGCGCCAGCGCCAGCAGGCCCAGCAGGAGGAGCCCCCCCAGGGACGCCCCCAAAATGAGGGGGAGGGGGTTGGGGGTCTCCACCCGCTCCAGCTCCGTCTGCACCTGCGACACGTCAGGGACCCCAAAAACGCGTCAGGGACCCCAAAAATGGATCAGGGACCCCAAAAAAACGGATCAGGAACCCCAAAAAATGGATCAGGGACCCCAAAAAACGGATCAGGAACCCCAAAAAATGGATCAGGGACCCAAAAACGCATCAGGGACCCCAAAATCAGGTGAGGAACACCTGGGACAGGTGAGGGACCCCAAAAACAGGTCAGGGACCCCAAAAATGGATCAGGGACCCCAAAAATGGATCGGGAACCCCAAAAATGGATCAGGGACCCCAAAAACGGATCAGGAACCCCAAAAAATGGATCAGGGACCCCAAAATGGATCAGGAACCCCAAAAAACGGATCAAAAACCCCAAAAACGGGTCAGGAACCCAAAAACCAGGTGAGGAACACCTGGGACAGGTGAGGGACCCCAAAAAACAGGTCAGGGACCCCAAAAATGGATCAGGGACCCTAAAAAATGGATCAGGGACCCCAAAAACGCGTCAGGGACCCCAAAAATGGATCAGGGACCCCAAAAATGGATCAGGGACCCCAAAAATCGGGGGTTGGGGGTCTCCACCCGCTCCAGCTCCGTCTGCACCTGGGACACGTCAGGGACCCCAAAAACGCGTTAGGAACCCCAAAAATGGATCAGGGACCCCAAAAAATGGATCAGGAACCCCAAAAATACATCAGGAACCTCAAAAATGGATCAGGGACCCCAAAAAATGGATCAGGGACCCCAAAATGGATCAGGGACCCCAAAAATACATCAGGGACCCCAAAAACGCGTTAGGAACCCCAAAAATGGATCAGGAACCCCAAAAACGCATCAGGGACCCCAAAATCAGGTGAGGAACACCTGGGACAGGTGAGGGACCCCAAAAAATGGATCAGGAACCCCAAAAAACGGATCAGGAACCCCAAAAAAATGGGTCAGGGACCCCAAAAAACCAGGTGAGGAACCCCTGAGCCAGGTGTGCCCCCCCAGGTGTGCCCAGGTGTGTTTTTACCCTCCCAGGTGCCCCCCAGGCCCCCCCCAGGTGTGCCAGGTGTGCCCCCTCCCCTCACCTGCAGCTCGGTGCCCCCCCAGGTGTGCCCAGGTGTGCCCAGGTGCGCCCAGGTACCCCCCCAGGTGCCCCCCCAGGTGCCCCCAGGTGTGTTTCCCCCCCCCCCAGGTGCCCCCCAGGTGTGCCCAGGTGTGGTTTTACCCCCCAGGTGTGTTTTTACCCCCCCAGGTGTGCCCAGGTGTGCCCAGGTGCCCCCCCAGGTGTTGTTTTACCCCCCCAGGTGTGCCCAGGTGTGTTTTTACCCCCCCAGGTGTGCCCAGGTGTGTTTTACCCCCCCAGGTGTGCCCCCCCCCCTCACCTGCAGCTCGGTGCCCCCCCCAGGTGTTCTGGAAGATTCCGCGGTCGAAGCTCACCTGGGCCGAGCTCTGCAGGTGCAGCTTGGGCTGGGCCACCTGCGCGGGGGGGACAGGTGAGGGACAGGTGAGTGCCCAGTGTGTGCCCAGGGGTGCCCAGCTGTGCCCAGGTGTGTTTTTACCCCCCAGGTGTGCCCAGGTGAGTGCCCAGGTGTGTTTGGGATGCGCAGGTGTGCCCAGGTGTGTCCCAGGTGTGCCCAGGTGTGCCCAGGTGTGCCCAGGTGTGTCCCAGGTGTGCCCAGGTGCATTGTGGGTGTGCCCAGGTGAGTGCCCAGGTGTGTTTTGTGTTCCCAGGTGTGCCCAGGTGTGTTTTTACCCCCCAGGTGAGTGCCCAGGTGTGCCCAGGTATATCTCAGGTGTGCCCAGGTGCATTGTGGGTGTGCCCAGGTGTATCTCAGGTGTGCCCAGGTGTATCTCAGGTGTGGCCCAGGTGTGTCTCAGGTGTGTCTCAGGTGTGCCCAGGTGTGTTTTGGATGCCCAGGTGTGCCCAGGTGTGCCCAGGTGTGTCTCAGGTGTGCCCAGGTGTGCCCAGGTGTGCCCAGGTGTATCTCAGGTGCCCCCTCACCTGCGCAGCCCCCCCCAGGCGGAGTCGCCCCCCCAGGCGCAGCCCCCAGACCCGCGGGGGCTCCAGGGGGGGGCAGGGAGCAGCGGAACGTCCAGCAGGGGGCGCCAGGGCACGCCTGGGAGGAATTCGGGGGGAAAAAATCAAATTTCGGGAAAAAAATCCCCAATTTCGGGGAAAATCCCGGTTTTGGGGGGATTCTTCCCAAATCCGGCGGGAAAGGGAAAAGATTTGGGGGAAAAGGAAGGAAATCCAAAATTCGGGGGAAAAAATTCCAAAATTTTGGGACAAAAAATCCCAATTTTGGGGAAAATGGCACAATTTTTAAGGGATTTTTCCTGAATTTGGTGAAAAAAACCCAAAATTTTAGGAAAAAATCAAAATTTTTAGGAAAAAAGAATTTGGGACAAAAAACATCCCCAATTTTGGGGAAAAAGTCACAATTTTTAAGGCATTTTTCCCGAATTTGGGGAAAAAAAATCAAAAATTAGGGGGAAAAAGAAATCAAAAATTTGGGGAAAAAATCAAAAATATTGGCACAAAAAAATCCCAATTTTGGGGGAAAAGTCACAATTTTTAAGGGATTTTTCCCCAAATTAGGGGTAAATTTTTTTTTACGATTTCCCCCCCATTTTTGTGCCGAATTTCCCCCTGGTTTTATCATTTTTTCCCCATTTTTGGTGCAGATTTTTCACAATTTTGGTGATTTTTTTTCACAATTTTTAAAAATTTTCCTGATTTTTGGGATTTTTTTCCCCCATTTTGTGCAGTTTTTCCCCAATTTTGGGATTTTTCCCAATTTTTGAGATTTTTTTCCCCATTTTTGTGTGATTTTTGTCAATTTTGTACCAAATTTCCCCTATTTTTGTCGATTTTTCTCCCCATTTTTGATGCAGATTTTTCCCAATTTTGGAGATTATTCCCAAATTTTTTGAATTTTCCCGATTTTTGGGATTACCCCCCCCATTTTGTGCAGATTTTCCCAAATTTTGCCAATTTCCCCCATTTTTGATGCAGATTTTTCCCAATTTTTGGGACTTCTTCCCAATTTTTGGGACTTTTTCCCAATTTTTTAAATTTCCTGATTTTTGGGATTTTCCCCCCGTTTTTGTGTCAAATTTTCCCCAATTTTTTGCGATTTTTCCCCCACTTTTGTGACAAATTTCCCCATTTTTGCCGATTTTTTCCCCCATTTTTGATGCAGATTTTCCCCAATTTTGGGATTTCTTTCCCAATTTTCTGAATTTTCCCGATTTTGGGGAGTTTCACCCCATTTTGCACTCACCAGCAGGGGGCGCTCCGGGCCCTGCCCCGGCTCCTCGGGGCCTCGCTCGCACCGCGGCTCCGCCTGCGGGATTTGGGGGAAATTCCGGGGATTTTGGGGCTTTTGGGGCATTTGGGGCATTTTTGGGGCCATTTTGGAGGATTTTGGGTCATTTTTGGGGCCTTTTTGGGGCATTTTTGGACGTTTTTGGGGCCATTTTGGGGGATTTTGGAGCCTTTTCTTGGGTATTTTTGGGGCCATTTTGGGACTTTTTGGGATTTGTGGAATTTGGGGATTTTTGGGGCCATTTTTGGGGTAATTTTGGGGACATTTTGGGTCTTTTTGGAGCCTTTTCTTGGGTCTTTTTGGGGCCATTTTTGGGGATTTTTGGGGCCATTTTGGAGGATTTGGGGCCAATTTTTTGTAATTTTGGGATTTTTGGGGCCGGTTTTGGGGATTTGGGGACATTTTTCAAAATTTTGGGTCATTTTTGGGGCCATTTTGGGTCATTTTTGGGGCCATTTTAGGGGATTTTGGGGCCATTTTTGGGGTAATTTTTGGGGACATATTTTTGGGGCCATTTTGGACAACTTTGTGTAATTTTTTGTAATTTTGGGACTTTTTGTGAGAATTATGGGTGTTTTGGGGCCGTTTTGGACAATTTTTGCATCAGTTTTTTGTAATTTTGGGACATTTGTGCCCATTTCTGGGGGTTTTGGGGCCGTTTTGGGCAATTTTGTGTAAATTTTTGTAATTTTGGGACTTTTTGTGTCGATTTTTGTGGATTCTGGGGCCATTTTGGTCAATTTTGTGTCAGTTTTTTTTTAAATTTTGGTTCTTTTTGTGAGAATTTTTTGAGAGATTTTGGGGCAGTTTTTTGTAATTTTGGGATTTTTTGTGCCCATTTCTGTGGATTTTGGGGCCGTTTTGGGCGATTTTGGGTCAGGTTTTTGTAATTTTGGGACATTTGTGTTCATTTTGGGGGATTTTGGGGCTGTTTTGGGCAATTCTGGATTTTTTTTTTTTTTTTTTTTTGTAATTTTGGGTCTTTTTGTGCCCATTTCTGGGGGTTTTGGGGCCGTTTTGGTCAATTTTGTGTAAATTTTTGTGATTTTGGGTCTTTTTGTGAGATTTTTTTGAGAGATTTTGGGGCAGTTTTTTGCAATTTTGGGTCTTTTTGTGCCCATTTCTGTGGATTTTGGGGCCGTTTTGGGCAATTTTGGGTCCGTTTTTTGCAATTCTGGATCTTTTTGTGCCCATTTCTGGGGATTTTGGGGCCATTTTCATCAATTCTGGATCAGTTTTTTGCAATTTTGGGATTTTTTGTGCCCATTTCTGTGGATTTTGGGGCCGTTTTGGGCCATTTTGGGTCAGTTTTTTGCAATTCTGGGTCTTTTTGTGCCCATTTCTGTGGATTTTGGGGCCGTTATGGTCAATTTTCGGTCCGTTTTTTGCAATTTTGTGTCTTTTTGTGCCCATTTCTGGGGATTTTGGGGCCATTTTCATCAATTCTGGATCAGTTTTTTGCAATTTTGGGTCTTTTTGTGCCCATTTCTGTGGATTTCGAGGCCGTTTTGGGCCATTTTGGGTCGGTTTTTTGTAATTTTGAGATATTTTGTGCCCATTTCTGGGGATTTCGGGGCCGTTTTGGGCCATTTTGGGTCCGTTTTTTGTAATTTTGAGATATTTTGTGCCCATTTCTGGGGATTTCGGGGCCGTTATGGTCAATTTTGGGTCCGTTTTTTGCAATTTTGTGTCTTTTTGTGCCCATTTCTGGGGATTTTGGGGCCGTTTTGGGCCATTTTGGGCCGTTTCGGGCGTTACCTGCTCAGGTGTGACCTCCAGGTGCTCCCAGAGCCGCACCTGGCCCAGGTGAGACGGGACGCGGAAGGTGACGTTGGCCGGGAGGGGGCGGCGCCCCAGCACCTTCACCTGCGCAGGTGAGACCGGGCAGGTGACGTCACACGGGGGGCGGCGATGACGTCACGGCGATGACGTCACCCAGGTGAGCTCACCTGGTAGTGGTGGGTGACGGGGGCCGAGGGGGGCGGGGCTCCGCGGGTGCTGAAGTTCAGGTAACGCGTGGAGTCGGGGGCGCTGCCGGACAGGTGAGGTCACACAGGTGACGTCACACAGGTGAGGTCACACAGGTGAGACAGGTGACGTCACACAGGTGAGACAGGTGACGTCACACAGGTGAGGTCACACAGGTGAGACAGGTGGGGTCACACAGGTGGGGTCACACAGGTGAGACAGGTGATGTCACACAGGTGAGACAGGTGGGGACACACAGGTGTGACACACAGATGCCGTCACACAGGTGTGACACAGGTAACACAGGTGACATCACACAGGTAACACACACAGGTGACACAGGTGGGGTCACACAGGTGAGACAGGTGAGGTCACACAGGTGAGACAGGTGAGGCCACACAGGTGAGGTCACACAGGTGAGACAGGTGACGTCACACAGGTGAGACAGGTGAGGTCACACAGGTGAGACAGGTGAGGTCACACAGGTGAGACAGGTGACGTCACACAGGTGAGACAGGTGACGTCACACAGGTGAGACAGGTGGGGCCACACAGGTGAGACAGGTGAGGTCACACAGGTGACACAGGTGAGGTCACACAGGTGAGACAGGTGGGGACACACAGGTGAGACAGGTGAGGTCACACAGGTGAGACAGGTGACGTCACACAGGTGAGACAGGTGACGTCACACAGGTGAGACAGGTGACGTCACACAGGTGAGACAGGTGGGGACACACAGGTGAGACAGGTGAGGTCACACAGGTGACACAGGTGAGGTCACACAGGTGAGGTCACACAGGTGAGACAGGTGAGGTCACACAGGTGAGACAGGTGAGGTCACACAGGTGAGACAGGTGGGGACACACAGGTGAGACAGGTGAGGTCACACAGGTGGGGACACACAGGTGAGACAGGTGAGGCCACACAGGTGAGACAGGTGACGTCACACAGGTGAGACAGGTGAGGTCACACAGGTGAGGTCACACAGGTGAGACAGGTGACGTCACACAGGTGAGACAGGTGAGGTCACACAGGTGAGACAGGTGGGGACACACAGGTGAGACAGGTGAGGCCACACAGGTGAGACAGGTGACGTCACACAGGTGAGACAGGTGGGGACACACAGGTGAGACAGGTGGGGACACACAGGTGAGACAGGTGAGGTCACACAGGTGAGACAGGTGGGGACACACAGGTGAGACAGGTGAGGTCACACAGGTGAGACAGGTGAGGTCACACAGGTGAGGTCACACAGGTGAGACAGGTGACGTCACACAGGTGAGACAGGTGAGGTCACACAGGTGAGACAGGTGGGGACACACAGGTGAGACAGGTGAGGTCACACAGGTGAGACAGGTGGGGACACACAGGTGAGACAGGTGGGGCCACACAGGTGAGACAGGTGGGGACACACAGGTGAGACAGGTGAGGTCACACAGGTGAGACAGGTGAGGTCACACAGGTGAGACAGGTGGGGACACACAGGTGAGACAGGTGAGGTCACACAGGTGGGGACACACAGGTGAGACAGGTGAGGCCACACAGGTGAGACAGGTGACGTCACACAGGTGAGACAGGTGAGGTCACACAGGTGAGACAGGTGAGGTCACACAGGTGAGGTCACACAGGTGAGACAGGTGACGTCACACAGGTGAGACAGGTGAGGTCACACAGGTGAGACAGGTGGGGACACACAGGTGAGACAGGTGAGGCCACACAGGTGAGACAGGTGACGTCACACAGGTGAGGTCACACAGGTGAGACAGGTGGGGTCACACAGGTGAGACAGGTGGGGTCACACAGGTGAGACAGGTGACGTCACACAGGTGAGACAGGTGGGGACACACAGGTGTGACACACAGATGCCGTCACACAGGTGTGACACAGGTAACACAGGTGACATCACACAGGTAACACACACAGGTGACACAGGTGGGGTCACACAGGTGAGACAGGTGAGGTCACACAGGTGAGACAGGTGAGGTCACACAGGTGAGGTCACACAGGTGAGACAGGTGAGGCCACACAGGTGAGGTCACACAGGTGAGACAGGTGACGTCACACAGGTGAGACAGGTGAGGTCACACAGGTGAGACAGGTGACGTCACACAGGTGAGACAGGTGACGTCACACAGGTGAGACAGGTGGGGACACACAGGTGAGACAGGTGAGGTCACACAGGTGAGACAGGTGAGGTCACACAGGTGAGACAGGTGGGGCCACACAGGTGAGACAGGTGGGGACACACAGGTGAGACAGGTGAGGTCACACAGGTGAGACAGGTGGGGACACACAGGTGAGACAGGTGAGGTCACACAGGTGACACAGGTGAGGTCACACAGGTGAGACAGGTGGGGACACACAGGTGAGACAGGTGAGGTCACACAGGTGGGGACACACAGGTGAGACAGGTGAGGCCACACAGGTGAGACAGGTGACGTCACACAGGTGAGACAGGTGAGGTCACACAGGTGAGACAGGTGAGGTCACACAGGTGAGGTCACACAGGTGAGACAGGTGACGTCACACAGGTGAGACAGGTGAGGTCACACAGGTGAGACAGGTGGGGACACACAGGTGAGACAGGTGAGGCCACACAGGTGAGACAGGTGACGTCACACAGGTGAGGTCACACAGGTGAGACAGGTGGGGTCACACAGGTGAGACAGGTGACGTCACACAGGTGAGACAGGTGGGGACACACAGGTGTGACACACAGATGCCGTCACACAGGTGTGACACAGGTAACACAGGTGACATCACACAGGTAACACACACAGGTGACACAGGTGGGGTCACACAGGTGAGACAGGTGAGGTCACACAGGTGAGACAGGTGAGGTCACACAGGTGAGGTCACACAGGTGAGACAGGTGAGGCCACACAGGTGAGGTCACACAGGTGAGACAGGTGACGTCACACAGGTGAGACAGGTGAGGTCACACAGGTGAGACAGGTGACGTCACACAGGTGAGACAGGTGACGTCACACAGGTGAGACAGGTGGGGACACACAGGTGAGACAGGTGAGGTCACACAGGTGAGACAGGTGAGGTCACACAGGTGAGACAGGTGGGGCCACACAGGTGAGACAGGTGGGGACACACAGGTGAGACAGGTGAGGTCACACAGGTGAGACAGGTGGGGACACACAGGTGAGACAGGTGAGGTCACACAGGTGAGACAGGTGAGGCCACACAGGTGAGACAGGTGACGTCACACAGGTGAGACAGGTGAGGTCACACAGGTGAGACAGGTGACGTCACACAGGTGAGACAGGTGAGGTCACACAGGTGAGACAGGTGGGGACACACAGGTGAGACAGGTGACGTCACACAGGTGAGACAGGTGAGGTCACACAGGTGAGGTCACACAGGTGAGACAGGTGAGGTCACACAGGTGAGACAGGTGGGGACACACAGGTGAGACAGGTGAGGTCACACAGGTGGGGACACACAGGTGAGACAGGTGAGGCCACACAGGTGAGACAGGTGACGTCACACAGGTGAGACAGGTGAGGTCACACAGGTGAGACAGGTGAGGTCACACAGGTGAGGTCACACAGGTGAGACAGGTGAGGTCACACAGGTGAGGTCACACAGGTGAGACAGGTGACGTCACACAGGTGAGACAGGTGAGGTCACACAGGTGAGGTCACACAGGTGAGACAGGTGAGGTCACACAGGTGAGACAGGTGGGGACACACAGGTGAGACAGGTGAGGTCACACAGGTGAGACAGGTGAGGCCACACAGGTGAGACAGGTGACGTCACACAGGTGAGACAGGTGGGGACACACAGGTGAGACAGGTGAGGCCACACAGGTGAGACAGGTGACGTCACACAGGTGAGACAGGTGAGGTCACACAGGTGAGACAGGTGACGTCACACAGGTGAGACAGGTGAGGTCACACAGGTGAGACAGGTGAGGTCACACAGGTGAGACAGGTGGGGACACACAGGTGAGACAGGTGAGGTCACACAGGTGAGACAGGTGAGGTCACACAGGTGAGACAGGTGGGGACACACAGGTGAGACAGGTGAGGTCACACAGGTGAGACAGGTGAGGTCACACAGGTGAGACAGGTGACGTCACACAGGTGAGACACCCACAGGTGAGACACAGGTGACGTCACACAGATGATGTCACACAGGTGTGACACAGGTGACACCCTCAGGTGTGACACAGGTGACACAGATGACATCACACAGGTGTGACCCCCCCCCAGGTGTGACACCCTCAGGTAACACACACAGGTAACACAGGTGACGTCACACAGATGGTGTCACACAGGTGTGACACAGGTAACACACACAGGTGTGACAGAGGTGACATCACACAGGTGTGACATCACACAGGTGTGACACAGGTAACACCCTCAGGTGACGTCACACAGGTGACACAGATGACATCACAGAGGTGTGACACAGGTGACACCCCCAGGTAACACACACAGGTGACACAGGTGTGATACAGGTGACGTCACACAGGCGAGGTCCCACAGGTGTGACACCCCCAGGTAACACAGGTAACACCCCCAGGTATGACACAGGTGACGTCACACAGGTGTGACACAGGTGACGTCACATAGATGACGTCACACAGGTGACACAGGTGACACGCTCAGGTATGACACAGGTGACATCACACAGGTAACACAGGTGACATCACACAGGTGTGACGCCCCCAGGTGTGACACAGGTGACATCGTACAGGTAATACCCCCAGGTAACACACAGGTGACACAGGTGAGGTCACACAGGTGTGACACCGGTGACGTCACACACATGACATCACACAGGTGTGACACAGGTGTGACACAGGTAACACATTCAGGTAACACACACAGGTGACGTCACACAGGTGTGACCCCCCCAGGTGACACCCCCCGCCCCCCCGTGCTCACCTGTCGATCACCACGAACACCTGGTACCTGACCGGGATGGTCGCGCTCTGGCTCCGCCCACCTGCGCCGCCATTGGCACTGCGGGGACACAGCGGGGTCACCTGGGGGCACCTGGACAGCTCACCTGGGCTCACCTGAGCTCACCTGGGAGCACCTGGGAGCACCTGGGGGCACCTGAGCTCACCTGGGCTCACCTGGGCTCACCTGGGAGCACCTGGGAGCACCTGGGAGCACCTGGGCTCATCTGAGCTCACCTGTCCCACCTCACCTGTCTCACCTGTCTCTTACCTGTCCCATCTCACCTGTCTCACCTGTCCATGTCTCACCTGTCTCACCTGCCCAGGTCTCACCTGTCTGTCTCTCACCTGTCCCATCTCACCTGCCCGTGTCTCACCTGTCTCACCTGTCACTCTCACCTGTCCCATCTCACCTGTCTCACCTGCCCCTGTCTCACCTGCCCGTGTCTCACCTGTAGCTCTCACCTGTCTCTCTCACCTGCCCAGGTCTCACCTGCCCGTGTCTCACCTGTCCCATCTCACCTGTCTCACCTGTCTCACCTGCCCCAGGTCTCACCTGTAGCTCTCACCTGTCTCACCTGCCCAGGTCTCACCTGCCCGTGTCTCACCTGTCCCATCTCACCTGTCTCACCTGTCTCACCTGCCCCAGGTCTCACCTGTAGCTCTCACCTGTCTCACCTGCCCGTGTCTCACCTGTCCCATCTCACCTGTCTCTCTCACCTGCCCCAGGTCTCACCTGTAGCTCTCACCTGTCTCACCTGCCCGTGTCTCACCTGTAGCTCTCACCTGTCTCACCTGCCCAGGTCTCACCTGCCCGTGTCTCACCTGTAGCTCTCGGCCGTCACCCGCAGTTCGTCTCCCAGTTCGGCGTCCGGGGGCACGTCCAGGGTGAGCCTGAAAATCACCTGGGGACAGGTGAGACAGACAGGTGAGACACACAGGTGAGACAGACAGGTGAGACACGGACAGGTGAGGTGATTGACAGGTGAGACAGGTGAGACACGGACAGGTGAGACACAGACAGGTGAGACAGGTGAGAGATGGACAGGTGAGGTGATTGACAGGTGAGACATGGACAGGTGAGACATGGACAGGTGAGATCACACAGGTGAGACATGGACAGGTGAGATCACACAGGTGAGACATGGACAGGTGAGACAGGTGAGATCACACAGGTGAGACATGGACAGGTGAGACAGGTGAGACACACAGGTGTGACACACACACAGGTGACACCGATGACGTCACTCAGGTGACAGTGATGACGTCACACCGATGACGTCACAGACTCACCTGGGCCCCGGCCCTGAGCACAGGTGGCTGCAGGTGGCACACACAGGTAACACACACAGGTGACACTGATGACGTCACTCAGGTGACAGTGATGACGTCACACTGATGACGTCACTCAGGTGTGTCACTCACCTGCGCCCCCGCCCTGAGCACAGGTGGCTGCAGGTGGCACAGGTAACACAGGTAACACACACAGGTGACACACAGATAACAGTGATGACGTCACACAGATAACAATGATGACGTCACTCAGGTAACAATGATGACGTCACACCGATGACGTCACTCAGGTGTGTCACTCACCTGGGCCCCGGCCCTGAGCACAGGTGGCTGTACCTGGCACCGCGTGCGCCGGCCCCGCCCCTGGGGCGGCTCCGAGTGACAGCGCAGGGAGCCCGAGCGGGGCTGGGACTGGGAGAGACTGGGTTATACTGGGATGGACTGGGGGGGACTGGGATTGAACTGGGGGGGACTGGGGGGGACTGGGATTGAACTGGGGGGGACTGGGGGGGACTGGGATTGAACTGGGGGGGACTGGGAGGGACTGGGTTATACTGGGATTGAACTGGGATTGAACTGGGATTGAACTGGGATTGAACTGGGATTGAACTGGGGGGGACTGGGATTGAACTGGGATTGAACTGGGGGGGACTGGGATTGAACTGGGATTGAACTGGGAGGGACTGGGGGGGACTGGGATTGAACTGGGGGGGACTGGGATTGAACTGGGGGGGACTGGGATTGAACTGGGATTGAACTGGGATTGAACTGGGATTGAACTGGGGGGGACTGGGATTGGACTGGGATTGAACTGGGATTGAACTGGGATTGAACTGGGTTAGACTGGGATTGAACTGGGATTGAACTGGGATTGAACTGGGGGGGACTGGGGGGGACTGGGGGGGACTGGGATTGAACTGGGGGGGACTGGGGGGGACTGGGGGGGACTGGGATTGAACTGGGGGGGACTGGGGGGGACTGGGGGGGACTGGGATTGAACTGGGGGGGACTGGGGGGGATTTTTGGGGCATTTTGAGGTATTTTTGGGGTACTTTGGGGTATTTTTGGGGTGTTTTTTTGGGGTGTTTTTGGGGCATTTTTGGGGCGTTTTGGACCCATTTTTCAACGTATTTTTGGGGTATTTTTGAGGTGTTTTTTGGGGCATTTTGGGGTGTTTCGGGGCAGGGTTTTGAGGGTATTTTGGGGGTATTTTAGGGGTATTTTTTGGGGTATTTTGGGGTGTTTTGGGGGTGGTTTTGGGGGTATTTTTGGAGGTATTTTTTGGGTGGTTTTGGGGTGTTTTGGGGGTGTTTTAGGGCAGGGTTTTGAGGTATTTTTGGGGTATTTTAGGGGATTTGTGGGAGTATTTTGGGGGTATTTTTGGGGTGTTTTGGGGCAGGGTTTTGAGGGTATTTTTGGGGTATTTTTTGGGTATTTTGGGTGGTTTTGGGGTGTATTTGAGGGTGGTTTGGGGTTTTTTGGGGCGTATTTTTTCTGGTATTTTGGGGGTATTTTTGGAGGTATTTTGGGGCTATTTTTTGGGGTGGTTTTGGTCCATTTTTGCGGTACTTTTGGGGTGTTTGGGGGTATTTTTTGAGGTATTTTTGGGGTGTTTGTGGGGTGTTTTTAGGGCATTTTTGGAGATATTTTTTGGGGTATTTTTTGAGGTATTTTTGGGGCGTTTGGGGGGTGGTTTTTTGGGGTATTTTTTTGATTTTTTTTTTATTTTGGGGTATTTTGGGGCTGGTTTTGGGGTGCTGTCGGGATGATTTTGGGGGATTTTGGGGGTATTTTTTGAGGGTATTTTTTGGGTATTTTTGAGGTATTTTTGGGGTATTTTGGGGCTGGTTTTGGGGTGCTGTTGGGATGATTTTGGGGGTATTTTTGAGGGTATTTTTTGGGTATTTTTGGGGTGGTTTTGGGGTGTTTTGGGGCCGGTTTTGGGGTGCTGTCGGGGGTTACCTGCAGCACCTGCACCTTCCTGTAGCTCAGCTCGGGGGGGTGGCTCAGGACCACGCCGGGCCCCAGGGAGCTCTCGCCGCGGTTCGTCAGCGCCACCGTCACCTCCAGCGCGTCCCCCTCCCCCACCAGCAGCACCCCCCGCCTGCCGGGAGGGGCGTCAGGGGGGCGGGGGGAGAGACAAATCCCAAAAAAACCCCACAAAAAAACCCCACAAAAAACCCCAAAAAACCCCACCAAAAAAACCCCAAAAAAACCCACAAAAAAAACCCCAAAAAAACCCCACAAAAAAACCCCAAAAAACCCCACAAAAAACCCAAAAAAAACCACACAAAAAACCCACAAAAACCCCCACTAAAAAACCCCACAAAAAAACCCAAAAAACCCCAAAAAACCCCACAAAAAACCCCTAAAAAACCCCACAAAAAAACCCAAAAAAAAAACCACAAAACCCCCCAAAAAAACCCACAAAAAACCCCAAAAAACCCCACTAAAAATCCCCACAAAAAAACCCCAAAAAAACCCCACAAAAAACCCCACAAAAAAACCCACAAAAAAACCCAAAAAAACCCCACAAAAACCCCAAAAAACCCCAGAAAAAAAACCCAAAAAACCCCACAAAAACCCCACAAAAACCCCCAAAAAAACCCCCCAAAAACCCCACAAAAAACCCCAAAAACAGCCCAAAAAAAAACCCCTCAAAAACCCACAAAAAAACCCCACAAAAAAACCCACAAAAAACCGGAAAAAAACCCCACAAAAAACCCCAAAAAACCCCACAAAACCCCCCCCCCAAAAAAACCCACAAAAAAACCCAAAAAACCCACCCCAAAAAACCCACAAAAAAACCCGAACCCCCCCCCAAAAAAACAAAAAACCCCACAAAAAACCCCAAACCCCCCCCCAAAAAAAACCCAAAAAACCCCCAAAAAACCCCAGAAAAAAACCCAAAAAAAAACCCCCCAAAAAAACCCACAAAAAACCCACAAAAAACCCCACAAAAAACTCCACAAAAACCCCACAAAACAGCCCAAAAATACCCCCAAAATGGACCCAAAACCCCCCCCGAAAATTCCCCAAAATACCCCCAAAATACCCCTAAAATACCAAAGAAATACCCCCAAAATGGCCCCAAAGTAAAAAAAAAAATCCCCAAAATACCCCCAAAATACCAAAGGAATACTCTCAAAATGACCCCAAAATACCCCAAAAATACCCTCAAAATACCCCAAAAAAATCCCCAAAATACCAAGAAACCATCCCCAATTTTCCCCATTTTTTCCCAATTCCCCCCTAAATTTTCCCAATTTTTCCCCAACTTTCACCAATTTTTCCCCCAAATTTTCCCAATTTTAGTCCCAATTTTTTCCCCATTTTCCCCCCAAATTTTCCCAATTTTTCCCCAATTTTCCCCCCAAATTTCCCCAAATTTATTCCAAATTTCCCCCCATTTTTCCCCCATTTTCTCCCAAATTTTCCCAATTTTCCCCATTTTTCCCCATTTCCCCCCAAATTTTCCCAATTTTCCCCATTTTCTCCCAAATTTTCCCAATTTTTTCTCATTTTTTTCCCAATTTTCCCCCCAAATTTTCCCAATTTTAGTCCCAGTTTTTCCCCATTTTTCCCCATTTCCCCCCAATTTTTTCCCCATTTTCCCCCAAATTTTCCCCCAAATTTTCCCAATTTTAGTCCGAATTTTTTCCCCATTTTCCCCCCAAATTTTCCCAATTTTTCCCCAATTTTCCCCCCAAATTTTCCCAAATTTATTCCAAATTTCCCCCCATTTTTTCCCCCATTTTCTCCCAAATTTTCCCAATTTTAGTCCCAATTTTTTCCCCATTTCCCCCCTAATTTTCCCCATTTTTTCCCCATTTTTTCCCCATTTTTCCCCAAATTTTCCCAATTTTTTCCCAATTTTCCCCAATGTTTCCCCCATTTCCCCCCAAATTTTCCCATCTTTTCCCCACTTTTTCCCCAAATTTTCCCCTTTCCCCCCAAATTTTCCCAATTTTATTCCAAATTTTCCCCAAATTTCCCCAAATTTTCCCCAATATTTCCCCCAATTTTTCCCAATTTTTTCCCCAATTTTCCCCCAATTTTTCCCTAAATTTCTCCCAATTTTTTCCCAATTTTTCCCATTTTCTCCATTTTCCCCCCAAATTTTCCCAACTTTCCCCAACTTTCCCCCCAAATTTCCCCAAATTTCTCCCAATTTTTTCCTAATTTTTCCCCAATTTCCCCAATTTTCCCATTTTTCCCCATTTCCCCCCAAATTTCCCCGAATTCCCCATTTCTCACCCCGCGAGGCGCAGCCGCAGCTCCAGCCGGTCCTGGCAGGCGTTGTCGGCGCCGCAGTCGTGCTCGAACGGCAGCTGGCCAAGTTTGGGGCAAATTCAGCCACTTTTGGGCAACTTGGGATTTCGGCACTTTGGGGATTTTTGGGGATTTTTTGGGGGGTTTTTTTGAGGGATATTTTGACTTTTTTGGGGATTTTTTGGGGTTTTTTGGGATTTTTTTGGGATTTTTTGGGTTTTTTTAAGGGATATTTTGACTTTTTTTGGGATTTTTTGGGGTTTTTTGGGATTTTTTTGGGATTTTTTGGGTTTTTTTAAGGGATATTTTGACTTTTTTGGGGATTTTTTGGGATTTTTTGGGGGTTTTTTGGGTTTTTTTAAAGGGATATTTTGACTTTTTTTGGGGATTTTTTGGGATTTTTTGGAGTTTTTTGGGGATTTTTTGGGGTTTTTTTAAAGGGATATTTTGACTTTTTTGGGGATGTTTTTGGATTTTTCGGGATTTTTAAAGGGATATTTTGACTTTTTTTGGGATTTTTTGGGATTTTTTGGGTTTTTTTAAAGGGATATTTTGACTTTTTTTGGGGATTTTTTGGGGTTTTTTGGGATTTTTTTGGGATTTTTTGGGGTTTTTTAAGGGATATTTTGACTTTTTTGGGGATTTTTTGGGGTTTTTTGGGATTTTTTTGGGATTTTTTGGGTTTTTTTAAGGGATATTTTGACTTTTTTGGGGATTTTTTGGGATTTTTTGGGGGTTTTTTGGGTTTTTTTAAAGGGATATTTTGACTTTTTTGGGGATTTTTTGGGATTTTTTGGAGTTTTTTGGGGATTTTTTGGGGTTTTTTTAAAGGGATATTTTGACTTTTTGGGGATGTTTTTGGATTTTTTTGGATTTTTGAAGGGATATTTTGACTTTTTTTGGGATTTTTTGGGTTTTTTTAAAGGGATATTTTGACTTTTTTGGGGATTTTTTGGGGTTTTTTGGGATTTTTTTGGGATTTTTTGGGTTTTTTTAAGGGATATTTTGACTTTTTTTGGGGATTTTTTGGGATTTTTTGGGTTTTTTTAAGGGATATTTTGACTTTTTTTGAGATTTTTGGGGATTTTTTTGGGTTTTTTTGGGATTTTTTGGGGTTTTTTAAGGGATATTTTGACTTTTTTGGGGATTTTTTGGGATTTTTTGGGGTTATTTTTCACTATTTTGGGGGAATATTTTTGGGTCTTTTTGGGTATTTTCCGTTATTTTGGGGGCGATTTTGGGGGATTTTTTTGGAATATTTTGGGGTGATTTTCCACTATTTTTGGGGAGCATTTTTGGTTATTTTTTGTTGCTTTGGGGATTATTTTTGGGGTCAATTTTTGGGTATTTTTCGGGGATAGTTTGGGCCTATTTTTCGCTTTTTTGGGGTCACTTTTCACTTTTTTGTGGTTATTTTTTGCTATTTTGGTGGTTTTCGGGTCTATTTTTTGCTATTTTTGGGTTTTTTGGGGGTTATTTTTCACTATTTTGGTGGTTTTTCAGTCTATTTTTGGCTACTTTGGGGTTATTTTTGGCTATTTTGGGGGTTTTTTGTGTCTATTTTTCACTATTTTGGGGTTTTTTGGGCTTTTTTTTTGCTATTTTGGTTTTTTTGGGGGGATTATTTTTGGGGTTACTTTATTTTGGTTTTTTGGTTCTATTTTCATTTTTTTTGTGGTTATTTTTCACTATTTTGGTGGGGGTTGGGTCTATTTTTCACTATTTTGGGGGTTTTTGGGGTTATTTTTTGCTATTTTGGGTCCATTTTTCCGTATTTTGGTCATTTTTGGGTCTATTTTTTGCTTTTTTGGGGGTTATTTTTGGCTATTTTGGTGGTTTCTGGGTCTATTTTTGGCTATTTTGGGGTTTTTGGGTCTATTTTTCACTATTTGGGGATTTTTGGGTCTATTTTTGGCTATTTTGGGGCTTTTTGGGGTCGCTTCTCACTTTTTTGGGTCTATTTTTCACTATTTTGGGGGTTTTTGGCTCTATTTTTGGCTATTTTGGGGGTTTTTGGGTCTATTTTTCACTATTTTGGGGGTTTTGGGGTCACTTTTCACTTTTTTGGGTCTATTTTTGACTATTTTGGGGTTTTTTGGGTCTATTTTTGGCTATTTTGGTGTTTTTTGGGTCTATTTTTCACTATTTTGGGGGGTTTGGGTCTATTTTTCGCTATTTTGGGTTTTTTTGGGTCGCTTTTCACTTTTTTTGGGTCTATTTTTCACTATTTTGGGGGTTTTTGGGGTTATTTTTTGCTATTTTGGGTCCATTTTTCCGTATTTTGGTCATTTTTGGGTCTATTTTTTGCTTTTTTGGGGGTTATTTTTTGCTATTTTGGTGGTTTCTGGGTCTATTTTTGGCTATTTTGGGTTTTTTTGGGTCTATTTTTCGCTATTTTGGGGGGTTTGGGTCTATTTTTCACTATTTTGGGGTTTTTTGGGGTCACTTTTCACTTTTTTGGGTCTATTTTTCACTATTTTGGGGGTTTTGGCTCTATTTTTGGCTATTTTGGCGGTTTTTTGGGGCTATTTTTGGCTATTTTGGGGTTTTTTGGGTCTATTTTTCACTATTTTGGGGGTTTTGGGTCTATTTTTCACTATTTGGGGTTTTTTGGATCTATTTTTCACTATTTTGGGGGGTTTGGGTCTATTTTTCGCTATTTTGGGGTTTTTTGGGTCGCTTTTCACTTTTTTGGCTCTATTTTTCACTATTTGGGGTTTTTTGGGTGTATTTTTCACTATTTTGGGTTTTTTTGGGTCTATTTTTGGCTATTTTGGGTTTTTTGGGTCTATTTTCGGCTATTTTGGGGGTTTTGGGTCTATTTTTCGCTATTTTAGGGTTTTTTGGGGTCACTTTTCACTTTTTTGGGTCTATTTTTCACTATTTGGGGTTTTTTGGGTCTATTTTTCACTATTTTGGGGGGTTTTTGGGTCTATTTTTCGCTATTTTGGGGTTTTTTGGGTCGCTTTTCACTTTTTTTGGGTCTATTTTTCACTATTTGGTGGGTTTTTTGGGTCTATTTTTGGCTATTTTGGTTTTTTTTTGGGTCTATTTTTGGCTATTTTGGGGGTTTTGGGTCTATTTTCCACTATTTTGGGGTTTTTTGGGGTCGCTTTTCACTTTTTTGGGTCTATTTTTCACTATTTGGGGTTTTTTGGGTCTATTTTTCACTATTTGGTGGGTTTTGGGTCTATTTTTGGCTATTTTGGGTTTTTTGTGTCTATTTTTCACTATTTTGGGGGTTTGGGTCTATTTTTCGCTATTTTGGGGTTTTTTGGGGTCACTTTTCACTTTTTTTGGGTCTATTTTTCTCTATTTTGGGGTTTTTTGGGTCTATTTTTGGCTATTTTGGGTTTTTTGGGGTCTATTTTTAGTTATTTTGGGGGTTTGGGTCTATTTTTCGCTATTTGGTGGGTTTTGGGTCTATTTTTGGCTATTTTGGGGATTTTGGATCTATTTTTCGCTATTTTGGGGTTTTTGGGGTCACTTTTCACTTTTTTTGAGTCTATTTTTCACTATTTGCTGGTTTTTGGGTCTATTTTTGGCTATTTTGGGTTTTTTGGGGTCTATTTTTGGCTATTTTGGGGTTTTTTGGGTCTATTTTTGGCTATTTTGGGGGTTTTGGGTATATTTTTCGCTATTTTGGGGTTTTTGGGGTCACTTTTCACTTTTTTGGGTCTATTTTTCACTATTTTGGGGGGTTTGGGTCTATTTTTCACTATTTTGGGGTTTTTTGGCTCTTTTTTTTGGCTATTTTGGGGTTTTTTGGGGTCACTTTTCACTTTTCTGGGTCTATTTTTCACTATTTTGGGGGTTTTTGGGTCTATTTTTCTTTATTTTGGGGTTTTTTGGGGTCGCTTTTCACTTTTTTGGGTCTATTTTTCACTATTTTGGGTTTTTTGGGGTCTATTTTTCGCTATTTTGGGGTTTTTTGGGGTCGCTTTTCACTTTTTTGGGCCTATCTTTCACTATTTTGGGGTTTTTGGCTCTATTTTTGGCCATTTTGGTGTTTTTCGTGGTCATTTTCCCACATTTTGGGTTTATTCTGGGCTATTTTTGCCTTTCCCCCCCGAATTTCCCGAATTTCCCGAATTCCCCCCAGTCTGACCGTGGCGGTGACGGCGCGGTCGGAGCCGGGGCCGAGGTGGGGCCGGAGCCCCCCGGCCCCGGGCAGGGGCTCCCCGCGGCCCCCCAGGGTCACGCGCAGCGCCAGCGGGGTCAGCGTGTCCTGCGGGCAGCCCTGCACCCCAAACGGCAAAAAAGAACAAATTACACCCAAAAAACCCCGAATTTGGGAGGTTAAAACAAAAAAAATCCCGAATTTAAACGAAAAAATTCAGAGTTTAACCAAAAAAAACCCCGAATTTGGGAGGTTAAAACAAAAAAAATCCCGAATTGAAACGAAAAAATTCAGAATTTAATCAAAAAAAACCCCGAATTTGGGAGGTTAAAACAAAAAAAATCCCGAATTTAAACGAAAAAATTCAGAATTTAACCAAAAAAAATCCCGAATTTGGGAGGTTAAAACAAAAAAAATCCCGAATTTAAACGAAAAAATTCAGAATTAAACCAAAAAAAATCCCGAATTTGGGAGGTTAAAACAAAAAAAATACGAATTTAAACCAAAAAAATCCCGAATTTAAACCAAAAAATAACAAAATTGGGACATTAAACACAAAAAAATCCCGAATTTAAACCAAAAAATCCCGAATTTAAACCAAAAAAAAAATCCAAATTTAAACCAAAAAAATAACAAATTTAAACCCAAAAATCCAAATTTAAACCCAAAAAATCCCGAATTTAAACCAAAAAAATCCAAATTTAAACAAAAAAATCCCAAATTTGGGAGCCTAAAATAAAAAAATCCTGAATTTAAACCAAAAAAATCCAAATTTAAACCAAAAAAAATCCTGAATTTGGGACATTGAAACAAAAAAAAAACCACCCCGAATTTAAACAAAAACCCCACAAATTTAAACCAAAAAAATCCCAAATTTGGGAGCCTAAAATTAAAAAATCCTGAATTTAAACAAAAAAACCCCTCAAATTTGGGACATTAAAACAAAAAAATCCTGAATTTAAACAAAAAAAATCCCGAATTTAAACCAAAAAAAATCCAAATTTAAATTAAAAAATCCTGAATTTAAACCAAAAAAAAATCCAAATTTAAATTAAAAAATCCTGAATTTGGGGCATTAAAACCAAAAAATCCCGAATTTAAACAAAAAAAAATCCCGAATTTAAACAAAAAAAAATCCAAATTTAAATTAAAAAATCCTGACCCGAATTTAAACAAAAAAAAATCCCGAATTTAAACAAAAAAAAATCCAAATTTAAATTAAAAAATCCTGAATTTAAACAAAAGGAATTGAATTTTGGGAGCCTAAAATAAAAAAAAAAAATCCAAATTTAAACCCAAAAATAACAGATTTGGGACATTAAAACAAAAAAATCCCGAATTGAAACCAAAAAATCTGAAAATTGGGACATTAAAACAAAAAAAATTCAAATTTAAACAAAAAAATCCCGAATTTAAACCAAAAAGCCCCAAATTTGGGACATTAAAACAAAAAAAAAAATTACAAATTTAAACAAAAAAACTCCCCCCATTTTCCTCCCAAATCCCCCCAAAATCCCGGAATTTTTGCCCAAAATCCCCTAAAATTCCCCCAATTTTCGCCTCAAATTTCCTGAATTTTCACCCAATTTCCCCAAAAATTCCAATTTCCCCTCCATTTTTCCCAAAATCCCCCAAATTTCCCCCAAAATCCCATTTTTTTCCCCATTTTGCCCAAAATCCCGGGGATTTGCCCCAAATTTCCGCACCTGGTAGAAGATGTCGAGGCTCTCGCAGCGCTGCCCCTCCCCCACGCTCAGAGTCCCGTTTTTGGCCGTTTCTGCCCCAAACCGGGCGCGCGCGCGGGCGCGGCCGGGATCGAGCTCGGCCCGGAACCAGAGCGAGGCCGAGACGGAGGAGCCTTTGGGGCGAAAAACGGCGATTTTGGGAAAAACGGGAGAATGGGGGAAATTTGGGGGGGAATTGGGGGAAATTGGGGGGAAAATCAGGGAATTTGGGATTTTGGGGAAAATTTGGGGATTTTGGGGGAAAATTGGGTGAAAGCTTGGGGGAAAATTTGGGGAAATTTGGAGATTTTGGGGGGAAAATTTGGGGGAAATTCAGGGATTTTGGGGGAAAATTGGGGAGAATGGGGGAAAATTTGGGGATTTTGGGGGAAAATTTGCGGATTTTGGGGGGGAAAATTCAGGGAATTTGGGATTTTGGGGAAAATTTGGGAAAATTGGGTGAAAAATTGGGGATTTTGGGGGGAAAATTTGGGGAAATTTGGGGATTTAGGGGGAAAATTGGGAAAACTGGGTGAAAATTTGGGGGAAATTTAGGGTGAAATGGGGGAAATTTGGGGATTTTGGGGGAAATTTGGGGGAAATTCAGGGAAAATTTGGGAAATTTGGGAAAAATGGGGGAAAATTTGGGGATTTTGGGGGAAAATTGGGAAAAATTTGGGGAATTTCGGGGAAATTGGGGAAAATGGGTGAAAACTTGGGGATTTTTGGGAGATTTTGGGGGGAAATCCGGAAATTTGGGGGATTTGGGGGAAAACTGGGGAATTTGCAATTTTGGGGGGAAATTGAGTGATAATTGGGGAAAATTTGGGGATTTTTGGGGGGATTCGGGGGGAAAAATCAGGAAATTTGGGGGGAAATTGGGAATTTTAGTGGGATTTTGGGGGGAAATTTGGGGTTCCAGGTGAGGGGTTTTTGGGGTCCAGGTGAGTTTTAGGGGGTCCAGGTGAGGTTCAGGTGTGGATTTGGGGGCTCAGGTGAGTTTTTGGGGGGTTCAGGTGTGGATTTTGGGGTCCAGGTGACTTTTGGAGGGTTCAGGTGAGTTTCCGGTGTGGATTTGGGGGCTCAGGTGGGATTTTTGGGGGGCTCCAGGTGGGATTTTTGGGGCTCAGGTGTGAATTTTGGGGTTCAGGTGAGGCTCAGGTGGGATTTTTGGGGGGCTCCAGGTGGGATTTTGGGGGGCTCAGGTGAGTTTTGGGCGGGCTCAGGTGAGTTTTGGGCGGGCTCAGGTGATGTTTTTGGGGCTCAGGTGATTTTTGGGGGCTCAGGTGGGATTTTTGGGGGATTCAGGTGAGTTTCAGGTGTGGATTTGGGGGCCCAGGTGGGATTTTTGGGGAGTCCAGGTGTGAATTTTGGGGCTCAGGTGAGTTTTGGGGGGCTCAGGTGTGGATTTTGGGTCCCGCTCTCACCGAAGGTGTCACGTGTCTCCTTGCTGACCCGGAAGCAGAGCTTGGCCACGCCCAGGCGCTCGCGGAGCTCCGCCCCCTCGGGGCACTCCCGGGCCGGGATCACCGCGGGCTCGAAGGTGACGTTCAGCCTCACCTGCAGCAGCGGCGGCGACCTGCGGGCGCACCTGGGCTCACCTGGGCTCACCTGGGCTCACCTGGGCTCACCTGGGCTCACCTGGGCTGCCGCACCTGGCCCAGGTGAGGTTTCGGGGGGATTTGGGGCGGTTTTGGGTCATTTCAGGTGATTTTGGGTCACCTGGGCTCACCTGGGCACACCTGGGCTGCCGCACCTGGCCCAGGTGAGGTTTCGGGGGGATTTTGGGTGATTTCAGGTGATTTTGGGCCGTTTCAGGTGAGTTTCAGGTGATTTTGGGTCACCTGGCTCACCTGAGCACACTCACCTGGCCCAGGTGAGGTTTTGGGGGGATTTTGGGTAATTTCAGCTGATTTTGAGTGGTTTCAGGTGTGGTTTTGGGTGTTTCAGGTGAGTTTCAGGTGATTTTGGGTCACCTGGGCTCACCTGGGGCACACCTGGCTCACCTGGGCACACACACCTGGCCCAGGTGAGGTTTCGGGTGGATTTTGGGTGATTTTGGGTGGATTTTGGGTGTTTTGGGTCACCTGGGCTCACCTGGGCAGCAGCACCTGGCCCAGGTGAGCTTTGGGGTGGATTTTGGGTTGGTTTCAGGTGATTTTGGGTCACCTGGGCTCACCTGAGCAGCAGCACCTGGCCCCGCGCCCCCACGGCCAGGTCGGGCAGGTGATCCCCGCTCAGGTCACGCCCCCCGCTCAGCGATTGGCCGAAGAAATGGGGCTGGGACGGGAACTGGGAGCCCGCGATGCGCTGGGCAGGTGAGACAGGTGAGAGACAGGTGAGATCGACAGGTGAGAGACAGGTGAGAGAGGTGAGACAGGTGAGAGACAGGTGAGAGACAGGTGAGAGACAGGTGAGACAGGTGAGACAGGTGAGACAGGTGAGACAGGTGAGAGACAGGTGAGAGACAGGTGAGACAGGTGAGACAGGTGAGACAGGTGAGAGACAGGTGAGACAGGTGAGACAGGTGAGACAGGTGAGAGACAGGTGAGAGACAGGTGAGACAGGTGAGACAGGTGAGAGACAGGTGAGACCCCCCTACCCCAGGTGCCCCTCACCTGTCCCAGGTGCGTCCCCAGGTGTCCCCAGGTGTGTCCCAGGTGTCCCTAGGTGTCCCTCACCTGCCCCAGGTGTGTCCCCAGGTGCCCCCAGGTGTCTCAGGTGTCCCTCACCTGTCCCCAGGTGCCCCCTGGTGTGTCCCAGGTGTGTCCCAGCTATCCCCAGGTGTCCCTCACCTGCCCCAGGTGTGTCCCAGGTGTGTCCCAGGTATCCCCAGGTGTCCCTCACCTGTCCCCAGGTGCGTCCCCAGGTGCGTCCCCAGGTGTGTCCCCCCTCCCTCAGGTGAGCTCCCACCTGTCCCCAGGTACCCCAGGTGCCCCCAGGTGCCCCCCAGGTACCCCAGGTGTCCCTCACCTGCCCCAGGTGTGTCCCCAGGTGCGTCCCCAGCCCCTCACCTGCCCCAGGTACCCCAGGTGTGTCCCCAGGTGCCCCCCAGGTAACCCCAGGTGCCCCTCACCTGTCCCAGGTGTGTCCCAGGTGTCCCCAGGTGCCCCTCACCTGCCCCAGGTGCGTCCCCAGGTGTGTCCCAGGTGTCTTTCACCTCCCCCAGGTGTGTCCCCAGACCCTCACCTGCCCCAGGTGCCCCCAGGTGTGTCCCAGGTATCCCCAGGTGCCCCTCACCTGTCCCCAGGTGCCCCTCACCTGCCCCAGGTGCCCCTCACCTGCTCGGGCCGCGCGCCGACCCCGCCAGGTGTGCTCCTGAACAGGTAGACGGCGCCGCGGCCGTCGTCCTCCAGGGGCGCCCCCACGGCCACCTGGGCGCACCTGGCCCCGCCCGGCGCCGGCAGGTGAGCCAGGCTGGCCCCGAAGCGCCCCAGGGGCTGCCCAGGTGAGCCCCGCAGGGCGGGGCGGCAGCGCAGGTGAGTGCCCTGCGGACAGGTGAGACACAGGTGAGAGAGGTGAGAGACAGGTGAGACAGACAGGTGAGATTGACAGGTGAGACCGACAGGTGAGATTGACAGGTGAGACAGACAGGTGAGAGAGACAGGTGAGACTGACAGGTGAGAGCAACAGGTGAGACTGACAGGTGAGACCGACAGGTGAGAGAGGTGAGAGACAGGTGAGACAGACAAGTGAGAGAGACAGGTGAGACAGGTGAGACAGGTGAGACTGACAGGTGAGACCGACAGGTGAGAGAGACAGGTGAGACCGACAGGTGATATTGACAGGTGAGACTGACAGGTGAGACAGGTGAGAGCAACAGGTGAGAGACAGGTGAGACAGGTGAGAGACAGATGAGACACAGGTGAGACACAGGTGAGAGACAGGTGAGAGACAGGTGAGATAGGTGAGACTGAGAGGTGAGATTGACAGGTGAAATTGACAGGTGAGAGACAGATGAGACACCTGAGGGCCAGGTGAGGCTCTCCAGGTGTCCCTCCCCCCCAGGTCTGTCTCTCACCTGCCCAGGTGTGTCTCTCCCCCCCCAGGTGTGTCCCCCCCCTCCCCAGGTGTGTCCCCCTCCCCCCAGGTGTGTCCCCACCTCCCCAGGTGTGTCCCTCCCCCCCAGGTGTATCTCTCACCTGCCCAGGTGTGCTCACCTGCCCGTCCAGCTCGCACAGGTGCACGCGGCCACCGCTGCCCCCCCCGTAGAACAGGGGCGCCCCCACCAGGAGCCGCACCTGGGGCGCACCTGCGCGGGGGCGGGGCTCACCTGCGCGGGGGCGGGGCTCACCTGGGCACGGCTCCAGCGCCAGCAGAGAGGCCCCGAAATAGGAGCCCACCTGTGGAGAGAGAGACAGGTGAGAGACAGGTGAGACAGGTGAGACAGGTGAGAGACAGGTGAGAGAGGTGAGAGACAGGTGAGACAGGTGAGACAGGTGAGAGACAGGTGAGAGACAGGTGAGAGACAGGTGAGAGACAGGTGAGACAGGTGAGACAGGTGAGAGACAGGTGAGAGACAGGTGAGAGACAGGTGAGAGACAGGTGAGACAGGTGAGAGAGGTGAGAGACAGGTGAGAGACAGGTGAGAGACAGGTGAGACAGGTGAGAGAGGTGAGAGACAGGTGAGAGACAGGTGAGAGACAGGTGAGACAGGTGAGAGACAGGTGAGAGACAGGTGAGAGACAGGTGAGAGACAGGTGAGACAGGTGAGAGAGGTGAGAGACAGGTGAGAGACAGGTGAGAGACAGGTGAGACAGGTGAGACAGGTGAGACAGGTGAGAGACAGGTGAGAGACAGGTGAGACAGGTGAGACAGGTGAGAGACAGGTGAGAGACAGGTGAGAGACAGGTGAGACAGGTGAGAGAGGTGAGAGACAGGTGAGAGAGGTGAGAGACACGTGAGCGTGCCCCAGGTGAGCTCACGTGTCTCAGGTGATCCCCCCAGGTGTGTCTCCCCCCTCACCTGCCCCAGGTGCATCCCCCAGGTAACCTCACCTGCCCCAGGTGTGCTCACCTGCTCTCCCGTGGCGTGCCCCAGCAGCTCCCAGGTGTGTCCCCAGGTGTGACCCCTCACCTGTCCCAGGTGTGTCCCACAGGTGTGCTCACCTGCTCTCCCGTGGCGTGCCCCAGCAGCTCCCAGGTGTGTCCCTTCCGCAGCAGCAGCACCCTGCCCAGGTGAGCGTACCTGGGCGCGCCCAGCGCCACGCCCCACGAGTCGCCCAGGGCCAGGGGCGTGGCCGAGTAACCTGCGGGCAGGTGAGCTCAGGTGAGCCGGGGGGGGCTCAGGGGGGGCTCAGGTGAGTCTGGGGGGGGGTTCAGGTGAGTTTCCATGCCCAGGTGTGATTTTTCACCTGCTGAGGTGACCCCACTCCCTTGCCCAGCTGTGCCCAGGTGTGCCCCAGGTGTGCCCAGGTGTGCCTAGGTGTGCCCAGGTGTGTCTCAGGTGTGCCCAGGTGTGCCCCAGGTGTGCCCAGGTGTATCCCAGGTGCCCCCAGGTGCCCCCAGGTGTGCCCAGGTGCGTCCCAGGTGTGCCCAGGTGTGTTATAACTGCCCCCAGGTGTCCCCAGGTGTATCCCAGGTGTGCCCAGGTGTGTTATAACTGCCCCCAGGTGTATCTCAGGTGTGCCCAGGTGTATCCCAGGTGCCCCCAGGTGTGCCCAGGTGTATCCCAGGTGTGTCTCTTACCCAGGTACGCATCTCTCTCGTCCTCAGCATTGCCCAGGTCCCCTCCAGGTGTGCCCAGGTGCGTCCCAGGTGTGCCCAGGTGTGTTATAACCGCCCCCAGGTGTCCCCAGGTGTATCTCAGGTGTGCCCAGGTGTATCCCAGGTGCCCCCAGGTGTCCCCAGGTGTGCCCAGGTGTGTTATAACTGCCCCCAGGTGTGTCCCAGGTGTGCCCAGGTGTGTCTCTTACCCAGGTACGCATCTCTCTCGTCCTCAGCATTGCCCAGGTCCCCTCCAGGTGTGCCCAGGTGCGTCCCAGGTGTGCCCAGGTGCGTCCCAGGTGTGCCCAGGTGCGCCGCCGAGGCGTTGAGGAAGGCGGGCGCCCCTCCCCCGCTGTAGGCGAGGGCTCCCCCGGCCCAATCGAAGGCGCCCACGGCGCCCAGCACCGGCCCCGCCTGCCGCACCGGGGTCAGCAGGGGTCAGCAGGGGTCAGCAGGGGTCACCGGGGTCAGCAGGGGTCACCGGGGTCAGCAGGGGTCACTGGGGTCAGCAGGGGTCACCAGGGGTCACCAGGGGTCACCAGGGGTCACCGGGTCAGCAGGGGTCACCCGGGGTCAGCAGGGGTCACCAGGGGTCACCAGGGGTCACCAGGGGTCACCGGGTCAGCAGGGGTCACCCGGGGTCAGCAGGGGTCAGCAGGGGTCACCAGGGGTCACCAGGGGTCACCGGGGTCAGCAGGGGTCAGCAGGGGTCACCGGGGTCACCGGGGTCAGCAGGGGTCACCCGGGGTCAGCAGGGGTCACCGGGGTCAGCAGGGGTCACCGGGGTCACCGGGGTCAGCAGGGGTCACCCGGGGTCAGCAGGGGTCACCGGGGTCACCGGGGTCAGCAGGGGTCACCGGGGTCAGCAGGGGTCACCAGGGGTCAGCAGGGGTCAGTGGTCACTCAGCGGTCATTCATGGTCACTCAGGGTCAGCAGGGTCACTCATGGTCACTGCGGTCACTTGGGGTCACTGAGGGTCACTCAGGGGTCACCGGGGTCAGCAGGGTCACTTGGGGGTTAGGGGTCACTCAGTGGTCACTCAGTGGTCACTCAGTGGTCAGTGGTCACTCAGTGGTCACTCAGTGGTTACTCAGGGTCAGTGGTCACTCAGGGTCACTCAGCGGTCACTGTGGTCACTCAGGGTCACTCAGGGTCACTCGGTGGTCATTGGTCACTCAGGGTCCCTCAGTGGTCACTGGTCACTCAGGGTCAGCGGTCAGTTGGTCAGCGGTCACTGTGGTCACTCAGGGTCAGCGGTCAGTTGGTCAGTGGTCACTCAGGGTCACTCAGGGTCAATGGTCAGTGGTCAGTGGTCACTCACCGCGGTCAGCGGTCACTCAGTGGTCACTGTGGTCACTCAGGGTCAGTGGTCACTCAGCGGTCACTCAGCGGTCACTCACCGCGGTCAGCGTGGCGCTGAACCCCTCCTGGGCCATCTCCAGCTGGAAGGAGCTGCTGTGGGCGGAGTGCGTGCCTGCCACAGGTGAGCACAGGTGAGTGCCCAGGTACCCCCAGGTGTGCCCAGGTGTGCCCAGGTGTGCCCAGGTGTGTTTTAACTGTCCCCCAGGTGCGCCCAGGTGCGCCCAGGTGTGCCCAGGTGAGTGCCCAGGTGTGTTTTATTTGCCCCCCAGGTGTGCCCAGGTGTGCCCAGGTGTGTTTTAACTGTCCCCCAGGTGTGCCCAGGTGTGCCAGGTGAGTGCCCAGGTGCGCCCAGGTGTGCCCAGGTGAGTGCCCAGGTGTGTTTTATTTGCCCCCCAGGTGTGCCCAGGTGTCCCCAGGTGTGCCCAGGTGTGTTTTATTTGCCCCCCAGGTGCACTCAGGTGTCCCCAGGTGTGCCCAGGTGTGCCCAGGTGAGCGCCCAGGTGAGCGCCCAGGTGTGCCCAGGTGAGTGCCCAGGTGTGTTTTATTTGCCCCCAGGTGTGCCCAGGTGTCCCCAGGTGTGCCCAGGTGTGTTTTATTTGCCCCCAGGTGTGCCCAGGTGAGTTCCCAGGTGCGCCCAGGTGCCCCCAGGTGTGCCCAGGTGTGCCCAGGTGAGCGCCCAGGTGTGCCCAGGTGTGCCCAGGTGTGCCCAGGTGTGTTTTAACTGTCCCCCAGGTGCGCCCAGGTGTGCCCAGGTGTGCCCAGGTGCGCCCAGGTGTGCCCAGGTGTGCCCAGGTGAGTTCCCAGGTGTCCCCAGGTGTGCCCAGGTGTGCCCAGGTGCGCCCAGGTGCGGCAGGTACCCTCGATGGCGAAGATCTTCTCCTGGAGCTGGCTCTGGATCCCCTCGAGCGCCTCGAAGCTGCCCACGCGGAACAGGTGATCGCGGGCGGGGCGGGAGGCGATCACCTGCAGCTCCCGGTGCGCCTCGGGGTGCAGGAACGCGCTGCCCACCTGCGCAGGTGAGGGACAGGTGAGATAGGGACAGGTGAGACAGGGATGGACAGGTGAGATAGGGACAGGTGAGACAGGGACAGGTGAGACAGGGACAGGTGAGCATGGACAGGTGAGACAGGGACAGGTGAGATAGGGACAGGTGAGACAGGGACAGGTGAGCATGGACAGGTGAGACAGGGACAGGTGAGATAGGGACAGGTGAGCATGGACAGGTGAGACAGGGACAGGTGAGCATGGACAGGTGAGATAGGGACAGGTGAGATAGGGACAGGTGAGACAGGGACAGGTGAGCATGGACAGGTGAGACAGGGACAGGTGAGATAGGGACAGGTGAGCATGGACAGGTGAGACAGGGACAGGTGAGCAGGGACAGGTGAGATAGGGACAGGTGAGATAGGGACAGGTGAGATAGGGACAGGTGAGCACGGACAGGTGAGACAGGGACAGGTGAGCATGGACAGGTGAGACAGGGACAGGTGAGATAGGGACAGGTGAGACAGGGACAGGTGAGCACGGACAGGTGAGACAGGGACAGGTGAGCAGGGACAGGTGAGCATGGACAGGTGAGACAGGGACAGGTGAGATAGGGACAGGTGAGACAGGGACAGGTGAGCACGGACAGGTGAGACAGGGACAGGTGAGATAGGGACAGGTGAGACAGGGACAGGTGAGCAGGGACAGGTGAGCATGGACAGGTGAGACAGGGACAGGTGAGATAGGGACAGGTGAGCACGGACAGGTGAGACAGGGACAGGTGAGATAGGGACAGGTGAGACAGGGACAGGTGAGCACGGACAGGTGAGACAGGGACAGGTGAGATAGGGACAGGTGAGACAGGGACAGGTGAGCACGGACAGGTGAGCACGGACAGGTGAGACAGGGACAGGTGTGATGAATGGATGGACAGGTGGACAGGTGGATGAGGATGGATGGAGAGATGGACAGGTGAGATAGAGATGGATGGACAGGTGAGATGGACAGGTGAGATGGACAGGTGGACATGGTGGACACGGATGGACGGACAGATGGACAAATGGACATGGTGGACATGGACGGACAGATGGACAGATGGGATGGACGGACATGGTGGACACAGATGGACAGGTGGGATGGACAGATGGACATGGTGGACACGGATGGACGGATAGATGGACAAATGGACATGGATGGGTGGATGGATGGACGGATGGATGGACACAATGGACACAGATGGACATGGTGGACATGGTGGACGGATAGATGGACAAATGGACATGGACGGGTGGACGGATGGACAGGTGGACACAGATGGACAGGTGGACATGGATGGCTGGATGGACAGATGGACATGGATGGACACAACGGACACGGTGGACAGGGATGGACAGGTGGGATGGACAGGTGGACGCGGATGGATGTATGGACAGGTGGACATGGATGGACAGGTGGGCACAGTGGACACGGAGCACGGACAGACGGACAGACGGACGGACGGACAGACGGCCACTCACCCCGATGGCGTAGCGCGTGACCGCCATGCTGTCGGCCAGCGGGATGACCGCCGGGTAGTCCAGGGGGTCGCCGAACTTCTCGCCGTCGGTCACCACCACCAGGACGCGCCGCGCGCCGGCCCGAGCGCCGCGGCCGGCCACGAAGAGCCGCTCCCTGCGGGCGGCCAGCGGTCACTCCGTGCGGCCAGGGGAGTGGTCAGTGGTCAGTGCGGCCGGGCACGACCAGCCGCTCCCTGCCGGGCAGCCAGCGGTCACTCAGTGCGGCCGGAGAAAGGTCAGAGGTCACCGCGGCCGGGCACAGCCAGGGGAGTGGTCAGTGGTCAGTCAGCATGGCCACGGGACAGGTCAGTGGTCACCACGGCCGGACATGGCCAAGGGAGTGGTCAGCGGTCACTCCGTGCGGCCGGGCAAAGGTCAGAGGTCACCACGGCCGGGCACGGCCAGGGGAGTGGTCACCGTGGCCGGACATGGCCAGGGGAGTGGTCAGTGGTCAGTCAGCATGGCCATGGGACAGGTCAGTGGTCACCACGGCCGGACATGGCCAAGGGAGTGGTCAGCGGTCACTCAGTGCGGCCGGGCAAAGGTCAGTGGTCAGTGCGGCCGGGCACGAAGAGCCGCTGCCTGCCGGGCAGCCAGCGGTCACTCAGTGCGGCCGGGCAAAGGTCAGAGGTCACCGCGGCCGGGCACGGCCAGGGGAGTGGTCAGCAGGGGCCAGATGTGGCCAGGGGAGTGGTCAGTGGTCAGCAGGGTCAGCAGTCACTGTCCAGGGCCAGGGGTCAGTGGTCAGTGGGATCAGTGGTCAGTGTCTAGGGGTCAGTGGCCAATGGCCAGTGGTCAGTGTCCAGAGGTCAGTGGTCAGCAGTCAGCAGGGTCAGCAGTCAGTGTCGAGGGGTCAGTGGTCAGTGGTAGCAGGGTCAGTGGTCAGTGGTCAGCGTCCAGGGGTCAGTGGTCACTCACAGGACGTGGCGGATGGCCGTGGCCGTGTGCGTGGCCCCGGTCAGTGTCAGTGGTCAGTGGTCACTCACAGGACGTGGCGGATGGCCGTGGCCGTGTGCGTGGCCCCGGTCAGTGGTCAGTGGTCAGTGGTCACTCACAGGACGTGGCGGATGGCCGTGGCCGTGTGCGTGGCCCCGGTCAGTGTCAGTGGTCAGTGGTCAGTGGTCAGTGGTCAGTGGTCACTCACAGGACGTGGCGGATGGCCGTGGCCGTGTGCGTGGCCCCGGTCAGTGTCAGTGGTCAGTGGTCAGTGGTCAGTGGTCAGAGGGGTCAGTGGTCACTCACAGGACGTGCTGGATGGCCGTGGCCGTGTGCGTGGCCCCGGTCAGTGTCAGTGGTCAGTGGTCAGTGGTCAGTGGTCACTCACAGGACGTGCTGGATGGCCGTGGCCGTGTGCGTGGCCCCGTTCAGCTGCTGGACGTTCTGCAGGAGCCGCGCGGGGTCCGGAACCTTCCGGAAGGCGTTGAAGTCGAACTCGTCCCGGATGGTGTGGGAGAACTGCGTGAGGGAGAACTGGACAGACGGACAGTGAGTGACCACCCCGAGGGTCACTGCACCTCGCCCCGTGACCAACGGTCAGTGCTGAGTGACCGGGCAATGACCACGGCCAGCGGTCAGAGTCCATGGACATGAATGACCCACGATGACCAAAGGTCACTGAGGGGTCAGTGGTCAAGGTCAATGATGACCAATGGCCATTGGGTGGTCAGTGGTCAGTGTCCATGGACAGGAATGACCCAAGATGACCAAAGGTCACTGAGGGGTCACCACCTGTCCCAGGTATGCGTTACCTGCCCAGGTGTGTCCCTCACCTGCCCAGGTGTGCGTTACCTGCCCCAGGTGTGTCTCACCTGCCCCAGGTGTGTCTCACCTGCCCCAGGTGTGTCCCTCACCTGCCCAGGTGTGTCTCACCTGCCCAGGTGTGCGTTACCTGCCCCAGGTGTGTTACCTGTCCCAGGTGTGCGTTACCTGCCCCAGGTGTGTCTCACCTGCCCCAGGTGTGTCCCTCACCTGCCCAGGTGTGTTACCTGTCCCAGGTGTGCGTTACCTGCCCAGGTGTGTTACCTGTCCCAGGTGTGCGTTACCTGCCCCAGGTGTGTCTTACCTGCCCCAGGTGTGTCTCACCTGCCCAGGTGTGTCTCACCTGCCCAGGTGTGTGTTACCTGTCCCAGGTGTGTCCCAGGTGTGTCTCACCTGCCCAGGTGTGTCCCTCACCTGCCCAGGTGTGTTACCTGTCCCAGGTGTGTTACCTGTCCCAGGTGTGTCCCAGGTGTGTTACCTCTCCCAGGTGTGTTACCTGCCCCAGGTGTCCCTCACCTGCCCCAGGTGTGTCTCACCTGCCCCAGGTGTGTCCCTCACCTGCCCAGGTGTGTTACCTGTCCCAGGTGTGTTACCTGTCCCAGGTGTGTCCCAGGTGTGTTACCTCTCCCAGGTGTGTTACCTGCCCCAGGTGTCCCTCACCTGCCCCAGGTGTCCCTCACCTGCCCCAGGTGTGTCTCACCTGCCCCAGGTGTGTCTCACCTGCCCAGGTGTGTTACCTGCCCAGGTGTGTCTCTCACCTGTCCCGGTGTGCGTTACCTGCCCCAGGTGTGTCTCACCTGCCCCAGGTGTGTCTCACCTGCCCCAGGTGTGTCCCTCACCTGCCCAGGTGTGTCTCACCTGCCCCAGGTGTGTCTCACCTGCCCAGGTGTGTGTTACCTGTCCCAGGTGTGCCCCAGGTGTGTCTCACCTGTCCCGGTGTCTCACCTGCGCGTCGGCGCCGCGGAAGCGCGCCATGAGGTCGCCGATGAAGGATTTCATGGTCAGGAAGTCGTGGGGGGCGATGCTGCCCGAGCCGTCCACCAGGAAGGCGATGTCCATGGCGGGCTGCGGACACGCTGCGGACACGGTGACCCCGAGTGACCACAGCCCTGAGTGACCACTGACCCGAGTGACCACTGACCCCAGTGACCGGAACACTGAGTGACCGCTGACCCCAGTGACCAAAGCCCTGAGTGACCGCAGACCCCAGTGACCGCTGACCCCAGTGACCGCTGACCTGAGTGACCGCTGACCCCAGTGACCGCTGACCCCAGTGACCGCTGACCCCAGTGACCACTGACCTGAGTGACCACTGACCCAACTGACCACTGACCCCAGTGACCACTGACCTGAGTGACCAGAGCCCCGAGTGACCACTGAGCCCAGTGACCACTGACCTGACTGACCACTGACCCCAGTGACCGCTGACCCGAGTGACCAGAGCCCCGAGTGACCACTGAGCCCAGTGACCACTGACCTGACTGACCACTGACCCGAGTGACCGCTGACCCCAGTGACCGCAGACCCCAGTGACCGGAGCACTGAGTGACCGCTGACCTGACTGACCACTGACCCGAGTGACCGCTGACCCGAGTGACCGCTGACCCCAGTGACCACTGACCTGACTGACCACTGACCCGAGTGACCGCTGAGCCGAGTGACTGCTGACCCCAGTGACCACAGCCCCGAGTGACCACTGACCCCAGTGACCACTGACCCCAGTGACCGCTGACCCCAGTGACCACTGACCCCAGCGACCGCTGACCCCAGTGACCGCTGAGCCGAGTGACCAGAGCCCCGAGTGACCGCTGACCTGAGTGACCACATCCTGATTGACCAGAGCACTGAGTGACCACAGCCCTGAGCGGTCACTCGCTGGTCAGTGGTCAGCGGGTGGTCAGCGGTCAGTGTCCATTGAGATGAATGACCCCAGCTGACCCCTGGCTGGTCAGCGGTCACTGGCTGGTCAGTGGTCAGCAGTCACTGGTCAATGGTCACTGGTCAGTGGTCACTGGTCAGTGGTCAGCGGTCATTGGTCAGCGGTCATTGGTCAGCGGTCAGTGGTCAGCGGTCAGTGGTCAGCGGTCAGTGGGTGGTCAGTGGTCATTGGTCAATGGTCAGTGGTCATTGGTCAATGGTCAGTGGTCACTGGTCAGCGGTCAGTGGTCAGCGGTCAGCGGTCAGTGGTCAGTGGGTGGTCAGTGGTCATTGGTCAATGGTCAGTGGTCATTGGTCAATGGTCAGTGGTCACTGGTCAGCGGTCAGTGGTCAGCAGTCAGTGGTCAGCGGTCAGTGGTCAGCGGTCAGTGGGTGGTCAGTGGTCATTGGTCAATGGTCAGTGGTCATTGGTCAATGGTCAGTGGTCACTGGTCAGCGGTCAGTGGTCAGCGGTCAGTGGTCATTGGTCACTGGTCAGTGGTCAGTGGTCACTGGTCAGTGGTCACTGGTCAGTGGTCACTGGGTGGTCAGCGGTCAGCGGTCAGCGGCCGTACCTGGGAAGGCGGCGGGCAGGCTGCGGTCACTGGTCAGGGGTCAGCGGTCATTGGTCAGTGGTCAGCGCTCAGTGGTCACTGGTCAGTGGTCACTGGTCACTGGTCACTGGTCACTGGTCAATGGTCACTGGGTGGTCAGCGGTCAGCGGTCAGCGGTCAGCGGCCGTACCTGGGAAGGCGGCGGGCAGGCTGCGGTCAGTGGTCAATGGTCATTGGTCAGTGGTCATTGGTCAGTGGTCAGTGGTCAGTGGTCACTGGTCAGTGGTCAATGGTCAGTGGTCAGTGGTCAGTGGTCAATGGTCAGTGGTCAGCGGTCACTGGTCACTGGTCAGTGGTCATTGGTCACTGGTCACTGGTCAGTGGTCACTGGTCAATGGTCACTGGGTGGTCATTGGTCATTGGTCAGCGGTCAGCGGCCGTACCTGGGAAGGCGGCGGGCAGGCTGCGGTCAATGGTCAGTGGTCAGTGGCTGCTCAGTGGTCACTGGTCAGTGGTCATTGGTCACTGGTCACTGGTCAGTGGTCACTGGGTGGTCATTGGTCAGCGGTCAGCGGCCGTACCTGGGAAGGCGGCGGGCAGGCTGCGGACCGGCCGGAGCGCGGTGTCCAGCTGGACGCAGAAGCCGTTGAGGTGGACGTTGACCCCGCAGGCCTGGGGGGACCTGGGGCCGCACACCTGGGGGGGGGGGTGGTCAGTTTGGGGTGAAACCTCCCGAAAACGGAACTTTTGGGGTTCTACCTGCTTGATTTTAATAAAACCCTCAATTTTGGGGTGAAACCTCCCGAAAACGGAACTGTGGGGTTCCACCTCCCTGAGGTCACCCAAAAAAACCCAAATTTTGGGGTGAAACCTCCCAAAAACGGAACTTTTGGGGTTCTACATCCTCGATGTTAACAAAAACCTCAATTTTGGGGTGAAACCTCCCAAAAACGGAACTTTTGGGGTTCTACATCCTCCATGTTAACAAAAATCTCAATTTTGGGGTGAAACCTCCCAAAAACGGAACTGTGGGGTTCCACCTCCCTGAGGTCACCCAAAAACCCAAATTTTGGGGTGAAACCTCCCAAAAACGGAACTTTTGGGGTTCTACATCCTCGATGTTAACAAAAACCTCAATTTTGGGGTGAAACCTCCCAAAAACGGAACTTTTGGGGTTCTACATCCTCCATGTTAACAAAAACCTCAATTTTTGGGGTGAAACCTCCTGAAAAACCAAACATTTGGGGTTCTACCACACACAAAACCTTAAATTTTGGGGCAGAACCTCCTTAAAACCCAAATTTTGGAGTTCTACCTCACACAGAGCCACAAATTTTGGGGGGAAACATCCTAAAAATACAGATTTTGGGACAAAACCTCCTAAAATCCCCGAATTTAGGGGTAGAACCTCCTAAAAACCCAAATTTTGGGACAAAACCTCCTAAAAACCCCGAATTTCAGGACAAAACCTCCTAAAACCCCAAAGTTTGGGACGAAACCTCCTAAAATCCCTGAATTTTGGGGCAGAACCTCCTTAAAACCCAAATTTTGGAGTTCTGCCTCACACAAAATCCCAAATTCTGGGGATAAACCTCCTAAAATCCCCGAATTTTGAGACAAAACTTCCTAAAATCCCCAAATTTTGGGGTAGAACCTCCTAAAACCCCCAAATTTTGGAGCAAAACCTCCTAAAAACCCCAAATTTTGGAGTTCTACCTCACACAAAATCCCAGATTTTGGGGTGAAACCTCCCGAAACCCCAAATTTTGGGGCAAAACCTCCTAAAATCCCCGAATTTTGGAGTTCAACCTCACACAAAATCCCAAATTCTGGGGAGAAACCTCCTAAAATCCCCGAATTTTGGGACAAAACCTCCTAAAACCCCCAAATTTTGGGGCAGAACCTCCTAAAAACCCAAATTTTGGAGTTCTACCTCACACAAAATCCCACATATTGGGGATAAACCTCCCAAAAATCAAAATTTTGGGGAGAAACCTCCCTAAAATCAAAATTTTGGGGCAAAACCTCTTAAAATCACAAATTTCGGAGTCCTATCTCACACAGAGCCACAAATTTTGGGGAGAAACATCCTAAAAAATACAAATTTTGGGACAAAACCTCCTAAAATCCCCGAATTTAGGGGTAGAACCTCCTAAAAACCCCCTAATTTTGGGACAAAACCTCCTAAAAACCCCGAATTTCGGGACAAAACCTCCTAAAACCCCAAAGTTTGGGAGGAAACCTCCTAAAATCCCTGAATTTTGGGGCAGAACCTCCTAAAAACCCAAATTTTGGAGTTCTACCTCACACAGAGCCACAAATTTTGAGGAGAAACATCCTAAAAAATACAAATTTTGGGGATAAACCTCCTAAAATCCCTGAATTTTGGGGCAGAACCTCCTAAAAACCCAAATTTTGGAGTTCTACCTCACACAAAATCCCAAATTTTGGGGATAAACCTCCTAAAATCCCCAACTTTTGGGGCGGAACCTCCCAAACCCCCCAGGTTTGGGGTCCCCCCCAGGTTTGGGGTCCCCCGCAGTTTTGGGGTCCCCCCCAGGTTCGGGGTCTCACCAGCGCCGCGTCGTCTCCGGCCGCCAGCGCCAGCCCCAGCGAGGCGTTCACGGCTCCGGGGGGGCCTGGGGGGCACAGCCTCAGACCCCTCCCCAAATTCGGGGCTTCCCCCTTTGGGGTTCCCAATTTGGGGAGGGGTCTCACCTGAGGGTTGTTCCCAATTTGGGGAGGGGTCTCACCTGAGAGTCCCAATTTGGGGAGGGGTCTCACCTGGGGGTTGTTCCCAATTTGGGGAGGGGTCTCACCTGGGGTCCCCCCGGATTTGGGGAGGGGTCTCACCTGTGACCGGAATGTCCCGGCACTCCCCGGAGCCGAAGGCGCAGCCGAAAACGGCCCCGGAGCCGCCGCGCGCCAGGGGGGCGCCCACCAGCAGCCTGGTTTGGGGCGAATTCCGGGGATTTCGGGAAAATTCGGGGGTTTTGGGGGGATTTGGGGGTTTTTTTGGAGAATTTTGGGGGGATTTTGGGAAAATTAGGGGGGATTTTGGGGAAATTTGGGGGATTTTTAATGGAAATTTGGGGGGTTTGGGGGGAAATTTGGGGGATTTTGAGGAGGATTTGGGGGATTTTGGGGGGTTTTGAGGGGATTTTGAGGGAATTGGGGGAGATTTTGGGAAAATTTGGGGGATTTTGAGGGGATTTTGGGGGGGATTTGGGGAAATTTGGGGGGTTTTGGGGGGGAATTTGAGGGGATTTGGGGGGTTTTGGGGAAATTTGGGGGATTTTGAGGGGGATTTGGGGAAATTTGGGGGAATTTGGGGAGGGTTTGGGGGATTTTGAGGGGATTTTGGGGGGGATTTGGGAAAACTTGGGGGATTTTTTGGGGAAATTTGGGGAGATTTTGGGAAAATTTGGGGGATTTTGAGGGGGATTTGGGGGAAATTTGGGGGATTTGGGGAGATTTTGGGAAAATTTGGGGGGCTTTAGGGGAAATTTAGGGGATTTGGGGGATTTTGGGGAGGGTTTGGGGAAATCTGGGGGGATTTTGGGAAAAATTGGGGGGGTTGGGGGATTTTTGGGGGGATTTCGGGGTATTTCAGGGATATTTTTGGGGTGATTTTGGGGAATTTCAGGGATATTTTCGGGGCAGTTTCAGGGATATTTCAGGGATATTTTTGGGGTGATTTCAGGGATATTTTTGGGGTGATTTCAGGGATATTTTTGGGGTGATTTCGGGGGATTTGGGGGTCCCAGTTACCATCCCGAGCTGCCGGTGCCCAGCTGGGCCACGCTGGGGGGGATTTTGGGGGGATTTTGGGGGATTTTAGGGACATTTTCAGGGATATTTTTGGGGTGATTTCAGGGATATTTTTGGGGTGATTTCAGGATATTTCAGGGATATTTTCGGGGCACTTTCAGGGATATTTCAGGGATATTTTTGGGGTGATTTTGGGATATTTCAGGGATATTTTTGGGGATATTTTAGGGATATTTTTGGGGTGATTTCAGGGATATTTCAGGGATATTTTTGGGGATATTTCAGGGATATTTTTGGGGTGATTTCGGGTTGTTTTGGGGGTCCCAGTTACCATCCCGAGCTGCCGGTGCCCAGCTGGGCCACGCTGGCGCCGAAGCCGCCCCCGGGGTCCCCCCGGAAGAGCGCGGGGGCCTCCAGGTCCAGGGACAGCGACAGCGACAGCGACAGGCACAGCGCGGCTGGGGACGGAACGCCACGGAATGTCAAAAAATGTACTCAAAATGTCACCAGAATGCCCAAAAATGTACTCAAAATGTCAAAAAATGTCACAAGTATGCCAAAAAATGTACTCAAAATGTCAAAAAATGGCACCAGAATGTGAAAAAAGGCACGAAAATGTCAAAAAATGTCACCAGAATGTCAAAAAAGTCACGAAAATGTCAAAAAATGTCACCAGAATGTCAAAAAATGTACTCAAAATGTCAAAAAATGTCACCAGAATGTGAAAAAAGGCACGAAAATGTCAAAAAATGTCACCAGAATGTCAAAAAAGTCACGAAAATGTCAAAAAATGTCACCAGAATGGCAAAAAATGTACTCAAAATGTCAAAAAATGTCACCAGAATGTCCAAAAAGTCACGAAAATGTCAAAAAATGTCACCAGAATGTCAAAAAAGTCACGAAAATGTCAAAAAATGTCACCAGAATGTCAAAAAATGTACTCAAAATGTCAAAAAATGTCACCAGAATGTGAAAAAAGGCACGAAAATGTCAAAAAATGTCACCAGAATGTCAAAAAATGTACTCAAAATGTCAAAAAATGTCACCAGAATGTGAAAAAAGGCACGAAAATGTCAAAAAATGTCACCAGAATGTCAAAAAATGTACTCAAAATGTCAAAAAATGTCACCAGAATGTGAAAAAAGGCACGAAAATGTCAAAAAATGTCACAAGAATGTCAAAAAATGTACTCAAAATGTCAAAAAATGTCACCAGAATGTCAAAAAAGCCACCAAAATGTCACCAAGTGTCATCAAATGTCATCAAAATGTCACCAAGTGTCACAAAAATGTCAAAAAATGTCATAAAATGTCATAAAATGTAAAAAAATGTCAAAAAAATGTCCCAAATGTCACCAAAATGTCACCAAAATGTCAAAAAGTGTCACCAAGTGTCACCAAGATGTCAAAAAATGCCACAAGGATGTCGAAAAATGTCACAAAAGTCACAAAATGTCCCTGAAATGTCAAAAAATGTCCAAAAAGTCACCAAAATGTCACAAAATGTCATTCAAATGTCACCAAAATGTCACCAAATGATTAAAAGTCACCAAAATGTCTTCAAATATCCACAAAATGTCACCAAAATGTCACCAAGTGTCACAAAAATGTCAAAAAATGTCATAAAATGTCACCAAAATGTCAAAAAATGTCATAAAATGTAAAAAAATGTCAAAAAATGTCACAAGGATGTCAAAAAACGTCAAAAAATGTCACCAAGTGACAAAAAAGTCAGCAAAATGTCGCCAGATGTCATCAAATGTCAAAAAATGTCACAAAGATGTCAAAAAATGTCATCAAATGTCACCAAATGTCCTCAAAATGTCAAAAAATATCAAAAAATGTCACCAAATGTCAAAAAAAGTCAAAAAATGTCACAAGAATGTCATAAAATGTACTCAAAATGTCAAAAAAGTCACAAAAATGTCAAAAAATGTCAAAAAATGTCATAACATGTCACCTGATGTCATCAAGTGTGACCAAATGTCACCTGATGTCACCAATGTCACCAAAATGTCCTCAAATGTCAAAAAAAAGTCCCCAAAGTGTCCCCAGGGTCCCCAATGCCCCCAAATGTCACAAAATGTCCTCAAAACGTCCCGAAATCTCCCCAAATGTCCCCAAATTACTCCAAATGTCACAAAATCTCCCCAAATCTCACCAAAATGTCCCCAGATGTCCCCAATTTGTCCCCAAAGTGACTCCGAGGTCTCCCAATGTCCCCAAATGTCACAAAATGTCCCCAAAATGTCTCCAAATGTCACCTGATGTCACCAATGTCAAAAAATGTCAAAAAAGGTCAAAAAATGTCAAAAAATGTCAAAAAAGGTCAAAAAATGTCAAAAAATGTCAAAAAATGCCACCAAAATGTCCCCCAATGTCCCCAAGGTCTCCCAATGTCCCCGGTGTCCCCAAATGTCCCCAAATCCCCCTAAATCTCCCCCAAATGTCTCACAAATTCCCCAAATCCCCCCAAAATGACCCCAAAATGTCCCCAAATATCCCAAAATGTCCCCAAAATGTCCCAAAAGCTCCCGAACTGTCCCCAAATGTCCCCAAAATGTCCCCAAATGTCATCAATTGTTCCCAAAGTGACTCCAAATGACCCCAAAATGTCCCAAAATGCCCCCAAATCTCTTGAAATGTCCCCAAAATGTCCCAAATCTCCCGAAATGTCCCCCAAAATGTCCCGAAATGCCCTGAAATGTCCCCAAAATGTCCCGAAATCTCCCGAAATGCCCCCAAAATGTCCCAAATCTCCCCCGAAATCTCCCGAAATCTCCCGAAATGTCCCCGAAATGTCCCCAAATGTCCCCAAAATGTCCCCAAAATGACCCCAAATTGTTCCCAAAGTGACTCCAAATGACCCCAAAATGTCCCAAAATGCCCCCAAATCTCCCGAAATGTCCCCAAAATGTCCCGAAATCTCCTGAAATCTCCCCCAAAATGTCCCGAAATGTCCCGAAATGTCCCCGAAATGTCCCCACCTGTCCCCAGCAGCGCCCGGAGCTCCCTCGGCCCCATCGCGGCTCCTCCGGGACCCAAAAAACCCCAAAAAACCCCCAAAAAGTGGAACCGGGGGTGGGGGAGGGGCAGGAAGGGGTGGGAGGGGTGGGGGAGGGGCGGGAAAAAAGGGGGGGGTGGGGGGAGGGGCGGGCGCGACAAAAGTTTGCGACAGAACTTGGTGACAAAAATTAAAAAAAAAAAAAATTAAAAATTAAAAAAAAAATTAAAAAATTAAAAAAATTAAAAATTAAAAGAAAAATTTTAAAAAAGAAAAGGAAAGAAAAGCGGGGGAGGGGCGTGACCCCACGTGACCTCCCGCCGCCCCTCCCCCACCCCCCTTCCTGGGTTTTTGGGGCGAAACGGCCCCGAAATGGGGAAAAAAAATTAAAGAATTAATAAAAAAATTAATCTAAAAATTAATAAAAATTTAATTAAAAAGAGGTGGGGGAGGGGCGGGGTGGGGGAGGGGGTGGGGGAGGAGGGGACCCCACGTGACCTCCCGCCGCCCCTCCCCCACCCCTGCCCGTCCCGGGTTTCGGGGCGAAACGGCCCCGAAATGGGGAAAAAAAATTAATTAAAAATGAATTAAAAAATAATAAAAAAATTAATTAAAAATTAATAAAAAAGAGGTGGGGTGGGGGGAGGGGAAGAGGGTTTGGGGGAGGGGAGCCCACGTGACCTCCCGCCCCTCCCCCACCCCCCCACTTCCTGGATTTTGGGACGAAAGGGCCCCGAAATAAGGAAAAAAAAAAATTAAAAATTAATAAAAAATAATAAAAAATTAATTTAAAAAAATGATAAAAGAGAGGTGGGGGAGGGGCGGGGTGGGGGAGGGGACCCCCCGCCCCTCCCCCCACCCCGGCAGGCGGTGACGTCATGGGGGGGGGGAGGGGAGGGAGAGGAAGGAGCCGCTGCCCGTGGGGGGAGGGGAGGGTGGGGGGTGGGGCCCGTCCGTCTGTCCGTGCGTGCCCCGTGTCCGCCCGTCCGTCTGTCCGTGCGTGCCCCGTGTCCGCCCGTCCGTCTGTCCGTGCGTGCCCCGTGTCCGCCCGTCCGTCTGTCCGTGCGTGCCCCGTGTCCGCCTGTCCGTCTGTCCGTGCGTGCCCGGTGTCCATCCATCCATCCATCCTTCCATGCCCCGCGTCCGTCTGTCCGCCCGCCCGTCCGTTCCCTGTGTGTCCATCTGTCCATCTGTCCGTCTGTCCCACCGTCCATTCCCCGTGTCCGTCCGTCCGTCTGTCCGTCCGTCTCTCTCTCTCTCTCCCTCTCTGTCCCTTCCCCGTGTCTGTCCGTCCGTCTGTCTGTCCGTCCCCGGTGTCCGTCTGTCCATTCCTATCCATCTGTCCGTCTGTCCATCTCTCTCTCTCTCTCTCTCTCCCCCTGTCCGTTCCCGGTGTCCGTCCGTCCGTCTGTCCGTCCCCCGTGTCTGTTTGTCCATCTGTCCGCCCGTCCGTCCGTCCACCCCCCGTGTCCGTCTGTCCACCTGCCAGCCCGCCCCCGGGGTCCGTCTGTCCGTCCCCTACGTCCACCTGTCCGTCCGTCCTTCCGTCCCCCGTGTCCGTCCGTCCGTCCTTCTGTTCTCGGTGTCCGTCCGTCCGTCCATCCCCTGTGTCCGCCTGTCCGTCCGTCCCTGGTTTTTACAGAGGGGCGTGGCCATGCAAATGAACACCATTAACGCAATCTATAATCTCCAAGTGGGCGTGGCCATGCAAATCAGCCCCATTAACACAACCTCTAGTTTCAACGGGAGGCGTGGCCATGCAAATGAGCACGAATAAATAAATTCTAAGGGGCGTGGCTATGCAAATAAGCACAATTAACACCGACCTATCATTTCCAAAGGGGGCGTGGCTATGCAAATCAGCTCCATTACCAGAAACACAGTGGGTTTTTTTTAAGACGGGGCGTGGCTATGCAAATGAGATCCATAAACACCAACCTATTGTTTCTAGAAAGGGGCGTGGCTATGCAAATAAGTTCATTAAACACCAACACATTGATTCTAAAGGGGGCGTGGCTATGCAAATACGACCATCAAATCATCTCTAGAGAGGGCGTGGGTATGCAAATCAGCGCTTTTAACACCAATTAATAGTCCCTGAGGGGAGGCGTGGCTATGCAAATCAGGGTCATTACCAGGAACATGGTGGCTTAAAAATGGGCGTGGCTATGCAAATTCACTCATTAAAATGAACATAATCTCTACAGGAAGGCCTGGCCATGCAAATTAGCTTATTTAAGACCGATACACCATTTCTAAGTGGGCGGGGTTATGCAAATCAGCTTCTTTAACACCAATGTATCATTTTAAAGAGGGCGTGGCCATGCAAATCAGCACAATCAACACAAATTTATCATTCCTTAGGGAGGCGTGGCTATGCAAATCAGCACTTTTATCACGAATAGATTGTTTCTAGAGGGAGGCGTGGCTATGCAAATTAGACCTTTTAACACTAATATGCCGTTTATAAAGGGAGGCGTGGCTATGCAAATCAGCTTTTTAAACACCAATATATCGTTTCTAAAGGGAGGCGTGGCTATGCAAAACACCACCGCTAACCTCATTATCTAGGGCTTTAAGGGGGCGTGGTTATGCAAATAAGGCAACTTACCATAAACATATTGCTTTAAGGCAAGGGCGTGGCCATGCAAATTAGCGCTTATAACACTAACATATAGTTTCTAAAGGGAGGCGTGGCTATGCAAATCACACCATTAACATTATTATATGGGTTTTTAGCTGGTGGGCGTGGCTATGCAAATCACCGCGCTCCCCACAGTGCCCCGCGGCAGAACCGGAAGTGGAGCCGCCGTGAGGGGCGGGAAGGAGCCGCCACAAGATGGCGGCGCTGGGGCCGCGGGCCCCGCGGCCGCTCCGGTGCCCGCCGACATATCCTTAACGGGGAGGGGCGTGGCCATGCAAATAAAGCCTTATAACACTGATAGATCGCTTCTGAAGGGAGGAGTAGCTATGCAGATCACATCAATTAGCATTATTATTGGTTTTTAGGTGGTGGGCGTGGCTATGCAAATCACCCCGCTACCCACACTCCCCCGCGGCGGCACGGAGGAAGAACCGGAAGTGGAGCCGCCGTGAGGGGAGGAAGGAGCCGCCACAAGATGGCGGCGCTGGGGCTGCGGGCCCCGCGGCCGCTCCGGTGCCCGCCGGGATATCCTTAACCGGGAGGGGCGTGGCCATGCAAATCATCTCTTATAACACATGTAGTGTATAAATGGAGGCGTGGCTATTAAAATCACACCGATTAACATTATTAAATGGGGTTTCAGTTGGTGGGCGTGGCTATGCAAATCACCGCGCTCCCCACAGTGCCCCGCGGCAGAACCGGAAGTGGAGCCGCCGTGAGGGCAGTGAAGGAGGAAGGAGCCGCCACAAGATGGCGGCGCTGGGGCTGCGGGCCCCGCGGCTCCTCGGGGCCCCGCGGCTGCTCCGGGCCCCGCTCCGCGGCTCCCCCGGCGCCCCCCGGTGCCCGCCGGCCCTCACGGGGCTCCCGGGGACCCCCGGGGCGCTGCCGGCGGCGCCGGCGCGGGCCATGGCCGGGCACAACCGCTGGTCCAAGGTGCGCAACGTGAAGGGGCCGCGGGACGCGGAGCGGAGCCGCCTGTGGGAGAAGATGGCGCGGATGCTGCGGGCGGCCGCCAGAGGTGTCGCGATAGTGGGGCGGGGCGTGTCGCGATAGAGGGGGGTGGGGGTGTGGGGGCATCGGGGTATCGCGATATCGGGGTGTCGGGACACGGGGGTATCGCGATATCGGGACAGTGGGGTATCGGGATATCGCGATATTGGGATACTGGGACAGCGGGATATCGCGATATCGGGGCATTGGGATGCTGGGATATCGCGATATCGGGACATTGGGATGCTGGGATATTGCGATATTGGGATACTGGGACAGTGGGATATCGCGACATGGGGACATTGGGATGCTGGAATATCGCGATATCGGGGCATTGGGATGCTGGGATATCGCGATATCGGGACATTGGGATGCTGGGATATCGCGATATTGGGATACTGGGACAGCGGGATATCGCGATATTGGGATGTCAGGATATCAGGACAGTGGGATATCGCGACATGGGGACATTGGGACAGGGAATATCGCGATATCGGGACATTGGGATGCTGGGATATCGCGATATCGGGATGTCGGGACAGTGGGATATCGTGATATTGGGACAGTGGGATATCGCGATATCGGGATGTCGGGACAGCGGGATATCGCGATATCGGGACATTGGGATGCTGGGATATCGCGATATCGGGATGTGGGGTCATTGGGCTGTGCTGATATCCCGATATATCGCGACACGGGACCCCAGGCTGGGCCGATATCCCGATACATCGCGGTGTCGGGACACGGGGCCATGCTGGTATCGCGATACATCGCGATACGTCCCGATACCAGGCATTGGGCTGCGGTGACGTCGCGATACGTCACGATATGGGCTGTGGTGATATCGCGATATATCGCGGTATATCACAATATCTTGCAATATGGGGTCGATGGGCCGTGGCGATATCGCGATATATCGCGATATGGGACCTCGGGCCGTGGCGATATCGCGATATATCGCGATATGGGACCTCGGGCTGTGGCGATATCGCGATATATCGCGATATGGGACCTCGGGCTGTGGCGATATCGCGATATATCGCGATATGTCGCGACGCGGCCCCTCCCCCGCAGAGGGCGGCGCGGATCCGTCGCTGAACGCCGGCCTGGCCGCGGTGGTGGCGCAGTGCCGGACACTGAACGTGCCCAAGGCCACCATCGAGGGGGCGCTGCGGTCAGTCAGGGTGAGTGACCCCTGAGTGACCAATGAGTGACCACTGAGTGACCATTGAGTGACCACTGAGTGACCCCTGAGTGACCCTGAGTGACCAATGAGTGACCCCTGAGTGACCCCTGAGTGACCAATGAGTGACCCTGAGTGACCCCTGAGTGACCCCTGAGTGACCCTGAGTGACCAATGAGTGACCACTGAGTGACCCCTGAGTGACCACTGAGTGACCACTGAGTGACCACTGAGTGACCCCTGAGTGACCACTGAGTGACCAACTGACCACTGACCCCTGAGTGACCCCTGAGTGACCACTGAGTGACCACTGAGTGACCCCTGAGTGACCACTGAGTGACCCCTGAGTGACCACTGAGTGACCACTGAGTGACCCTGAGTGACCAATGAGTGACCCCTGAGTGACCCCTGAGTGACCCCTGAGTGACCACTGAGTGACCCCTGAGTGACCACTGAGTGACCCCTGAGTGACCACTGAGTGACCACTGAGTGACCCCCGAGTGACCAATGAGTGAGCACTGAGTGACCAATGAGTGACCCCTGAGTGACCCTGAGTGACCACTGAGTGACCCCTGAGTGACCACTGAGTGACCCTGAGTGACCAATGAGTGACCACTGAGTGACCAATGAGTGACCAATGAGTGACCCCTGAGTGACCCTGAGTGACCCTGAGTGACCCCTGAGTGACCACTGAGTGACCCTGAGTGACCAATGAGTGACCACTGAGTGACCAATGAGTGACCAATGAGTGATCCTGAGTGACCAATGAGTGACCCCTGAGTGACCAATGAGTGACCACTGAGTGACCACTGAGTGACCCCTGAGTGACCCTGAGTGACCCCTGAGTGACCACTGAGTGAGCACTGAGTGACCCCTGAGTGACCAATGAGTGACCCCTGAGTGACCACTGAGTGACCACTGACTGACCACTGAGTGACCATTGAGTGACCACTGACTGACCATCCCAATGACCCCTGCCTCTCTCCGGCCGCAGGAGTGTCCGGTTTTGGGGGGTCACTGACCCCAGAGTGACCCCTGACTGACCACTGACCCCTGAGTGACCCCTGAGTGACCGCTGCCCTCTCTCCGGCCGCAGGAGCGTCCGGCCGGGGGGTCAGTGACCCCTGAGTGACCACTGACTGACCACTGACCCCTGAGTGACCCCAGAGTGACCGCTGAGTGACCATTGAGTGACCACTGACTGACCATCCCAATGACCCCTGACTGACCGCTGCCTCTCTCCGGCCGCAGGAGTGTCCGGCCGGGGGGTCAGTGACCCCTGAGTGACCCCAGAGTGACCCCAGAGTGACCGCTGCCTCTCTCCGGCCGCAGGAGTGTCCGGCCGGGGGGTCAGTGACCCCTGACTGACCGCTGCCTCTCTCCGGCCGCAGGAGTGTCCGGCCGGGGGGTCAGTGACCCCTGAGTGACCCCAGAGTGACCCCAGAGTGACCGCTGCCTCTCTCCGGCCGCAGGAGTGTCCGGCCGGGGGGTCAGTGACCCCTGACTGACCACTGACCCCTGAGTGACCCCTGAGTGACCGGTGCCTCTCTCCGGCCGCAGGAGCGTCCGGCCGGGGCCTCGCGGGTGCTGCTGACCGCTCGGGGCCCGGGGGGGTCACTCGTGCTGCTGGACGTCCGAACCGACAACGTCCGGCGCAGCCAGGCCGAGCTCCGGACACTGCTGGGCCGCCACGGGTCAGTGCTGACCGCCGGGGGACCCCTGGGTGACCACTGGGTGACCACTGGTCACTTGGGGGGGTGGTGACCTCTGGGTGACCCCTGAGTGACCACTGAGTGACCACTGATGGCCACTGGTCAGTCTGGGGGGGTGGTGACCTCTGAATGACCCCTGGGTGACTCCTGAGTGACCACTGAGTGACCACTGATTACCACCGGTCACTAGGGGGGGTTGGTGACCTCTGAATGACCCCTGAGTGACCTTCACTGACCCCTGAGTGACCACTGATGACCACCGGTCACTCGGGGGTGTCACTGACCCTGAGTGACCCTTGGGTGACCCCTGAGTGACCCCTGAGTGACCACCACTGACCCCTGCCCCTCCCCCGTGGTCACTCAGGGCCGTGCTGACCCCTGATGACCACTGGTCACTCAGGAGGGATCACTGACCCTTGAGTGACCCCTGAGTGACCCTCACTGACCGCTGCCCCCCGTGGTCACTCAGGAGGGATCACTGACCCCTGAGTGACCCCCGAGTGACCCCCGCTGACCCCCACTGACCCCTGTCCCCCCCCCGTGGTCACTCAGGGCCGCGCTGACCGATGAGTGACCCCTGAGTGACCCTCACTGACCCCTGATGACCGCTGGTCACTTGGGGATGTCACTGACCCCTGAGTGACCGCACTGACCGCTGCCCCCCCGTGGTCACTCTGGGCCGCGCTGACCAATGAGTGACCACTGATGACCACTGGTCACTCAGGAGGGATCACTGACCTCTGAGTGACCCCTGCTGACCCCCACTGACCGCTGCCCCCCCCGTGGTCACTCAGGAGGGATCACTGACCCCCAAATGACCCCCGCTGACCCCCACTGACCACTGTCCACTTGCGGTCACTCAGGGCCGCGCTGAGCGATGACCGGCACGCCTTCGCGGCCGTGGGCGTGGTGCGAGTGTCCGGCCGGACGCTGCCCATGGAGGCGGCGCTGGAGGCGGCCGCAGCGGCCGGAGCCCAGGACGTGCTGGCCGGAGAGCAGGCCGAGCTCCAGGTGGGTGCGGCCGCCCGCTGACCGCTGCTGTGGTCACTCCCTCGGTGACCCCTGGGGGTCAGCGGTCACTTTGTGGGCCAGTGACCGCGCCGAGTGACCCCTTGACCACCCCGAGTGACCCCTTGACCACCCTGAGTGACCACTGACCACCCTGAGTGACCACTGACCACTCCTCTGACCCCTTGACCCCTCACTGACCCCTTGACCACCCTGAATGACCACTGATCCCTCCACTGACCCCTTGACCACTCTGAGTGACCCCTTGACCCCTCACTGAGCTCTGGTGGTCAGCGGTCACTTCGTGGGCCAATGACCGCCCCGAGTGACCCCTTGACCCCTCACTGACCCCTTGCCCACTCTGAGTGACCACTGACCACCCCCCTGACCCCTGGGTGACCCCTTGACCCCTCCACTGACCCCTTGCCCACCCTGAATGACCACTGACCCTTTGACCCGTCAGTGACCCCTCCACTGACCCTTTAATCCCCCTGAATGACCACTGACCACCCCACTGACCCCTTCAATGACCACTGACCACCCTGAGTGACCACTGACCACCCCACTGACCCCTTGCCCATCCCAAATGGCCACTGCCCACTCCCTTGACCCCTCAGTGACCCCTTGACCACCCTGAGTGACCACTGACCACCCCAATGACCCCTTGCCCATCCCGAATGACCACTGACCACTCCCACTGACCCCTCAGTGACCCTTTGACCCCTCACTGACCCCTTGATCCCCCTGAGTGACCACTGCCCATCCCAGTGACCCCTGGCTGACCCCTTGCCCCCTCACTGACCCCTTGCCCACCCCAAATGACCACTGACCACCCCCCTGACCCCTTCAATGACCACTGACCACCCTGAGTGACCACTGCCCACTCCCTTGACCCCTCAGTGACCCCTTGACCACCCTGAGTGACCACTGACCACCCCACAGACCCCTTCAATGACCACTGACCACCCTGAGTGACCACTGACCCCTTCAATGACCACTGACCACCCTGAGTGACCACTGACCCCTTCAATGACCACTGACCACCCTGAGTGACCACTGACCACTCCCACTGACCCCTCAGTGACCCCTTGCCCATCCCAAATGACCACTGCCCACCCCGCTGACCCCTCACTGACCCCTTGCCCCCTCACTGACCCCTTGCCCACCCCAAATGACCACTGACCACCCCCCTGACCCCTCAGTGACCACTGACCACCCTGAGTGACCGCTGACCACCCCACTGACCCCTTGCCCACCCCAAATGACCACTGACCACCCTGAGTGACCGCTGACCACCCCACTGACCCCTTGCCCATCCCAAATGACCACTGCCCACTCCCTTGACCCCTCAGTGACCCCTTGACCACCCTGAGTGACCACTGCCCACCCCAATGACCCCTTGCCCACTCCCTTGACCCCTCAGTGACCCCCTGCCCACCCAGAGTGACCACTGACCACCCCAATGACCCCTTGCCCATCCCGAATGACCACTGCCCACCCCCCTGACCCCTCAGTGACCCCCTGCCCACCCAGAATGACCACTGACCCCTCTACTGACCCTTTCCCCACCCCCCTGACCCCTGGCTGACCCCCTGACCCCTGTGTGACCCCGTGTCCCCTCCGCAGTTCCTGTGCGACCCCTCGGCCCTGGGCAGCGTCCGGCAGCGCCTGGCGGCCGCGGGGCTCCGGCCGCTCTCGGCCGAGCTGGAGTTCCGGCCGCGGTCAGCGCTGGCGCTGCCGGACGCCCCTCGGGCCGCGGCCGAGCGGCTGCTGCGGGCTCTGGCCGAGCGGCCGGACGTCGCCCGGCTCTTCCACAACCTGCAGGACGCGCCCGCGGTCACTCCCGGCGGTCACTCGGCTCCGGCCGCCGGGCAATAAAGGCCTGAGAGGCGGGAGAGCGGTCAAGCGGTCAGTGCGGGGGGTGAGGGGTCAGTGGGAGGGTCAAGGGGTCGTTGAGGGGGTCAAGGGGTCAGTGGGCTGGTCAAGCGGTCAGTGGGAGGGGAGAGTGGTCAGTGGGGTGGTCAAGGGGTCAGTGGGAGGGTGAAGGGGTCAGTGGGGGGGTCAGGGGGTCAGTGGGGGGGTCAGGGGTCAGTGGGGTGGTCAGTGGTCATTGGGAGTGGCCAAAAGGTCAGTGGGAGGGTCAAGGGGTCATTGGGGGGGTCAAAGGGTCAGTGGGAGGGGTGGGCGGTCACTGGGGTGGTCAAGTGGTCAGTGGGGTGGTCAAGGGGTCAGTGGGAGGGTCAAGGGGTCAGTGGGGTGGTCAGTGGTCATCTGGAGTGGTCAAGGGGTCAGTGGGAGGGTCAAGGGGTCAGTGGGGTGGTCAGTGGTCGTCGGGTGTGGTCAAGGGGTCAGTGGGTAAAGGGTCAGTGGGGTGGTCAGTGGGAGGGTCAAAGGGTCAGCAGGGTGGTCAAGAAGTGACCAAGGGTCCGTGGGAGGGGTCAAAGGGTCAGCGGGGTGGTCAGTTGTCATCAGGAGTGGTCAGTGGGGTGGTCAAGGGTGACCAGGGAATAGTCAAGGGGTCAGTGGGGATGGTCAGTGGTCAGTGGGGTGGTCAAGGGGCCATTGGGAGTGGTCAAGGGGTCAGTGGGAGGGTCAAGAAGTGACCAAGGGTCAGAGGGAGGGTCAAGGGGTCAGTGGGAGTGGTCAAGGGTTATCAAGGAGTGGTCAAGGGGTCACTGGGGTGGTCAGTGGTCAGTGGGAGTCATCAAGGGGTCAGTGGGGTGGTTAAAGGGTCAGTGGGGTGGTCAGTGGTCATCTGGAGTGGTCAAGGGGTCAGTGGGAGGGTCAAGGGGTCAGTGGGGTGGTCAAGAAGTGACCAAGGGTCAGTGGGGTGGTCAGTGGCAGTGGTCAGTGGCAGTGGTCAGTGGGGCGGTCAGCGGTCATCGGGGTGGTCAGTGGTCAGTGGGGCAGTCAGCGGGAGGCGTCAGTGGGGTGGTCAGTGGGAGTGGTCAGTGGGAGTGGTCAGTGGGGCAGTCAGTGGTCATCGGGGTGGTCAGTGGTCAGCGGTCAGTGGGGCGGTCAGCGGTCATCGGGGTGGTCAGTGGTCAGCGGTCAGTGGGGCGGTCAGCGGTCAGTGGGGTGGTCACTGGGGCGGTCAGTGGTCAGCGGTCAGTGGGGGCGGTCAGCGGTCATCGCAGCGCACACAAACAACGCCCGACTCCTGCTGGAGTGACCACGGCCCCTGCGGCCGCTGCGGCCGGCCCTTTATTGGCGGTCACTCGTCCGAGCCGGCCGGGCTGCCCAGGAAGAGGCCGGAGTAGCCGAAGGCCGGAGCGGAGCCTTCGTCCTCCTCCTCCTCCTCCTCCTCCTCCTCCTCGTCCTCGTCCTCCTCGCGGTCATCGCGGTCATCCTCGTCCTCCTCCTCCTCCGGCCGCGCGGCGCCCGAGCGGTCAGCAGCGCCGTCGGGCCTGCGGTCATCCCCGGCCTCGCCCGGCGCCGGCCGGAGCCCGCCGGACACCGGCCGAGAGCCGCTTGACCACTGCTCATCTCTTGGGCCAACTGACCAGCGGTCATCGCTTGGGCCGGGCGGCTTTGCTGGAGATGACCACTGCTCCTCCTTGACCGCCACTGACCACTGGTCACTCTTGGAGCCCGATGACCACTGGTCATTCTTAGAGCCCGATGACCACTGGTCACTCTTGGAGCCTGATGACCACTGGTCGTTCTTTGAGCCCGATGACCACTGGTCATTCTTAGAGCCCGATGACCACTGGTCACTCTTGGAGCCTGCTGACCACTGGTCATCCTTTGGCCCTGTTGACCACTGGTCATTCTTAGAGCCCGATGACCACTGGTCATTCTTGGAGCCCGATGACCACTGGTCACTCTTGGAGCCTGATGACCACTGGTCACTCTTCATCCCAGCTCCTCCTCCAGCTGACCACTCCTCCTTGACCGCCGCTGACCACTGGTCACTCTTGGCGCCCGCTGACCACTGCTCGTCCTTGGGCCCCGCTGACCACTGGTCATCCTTCCTGGCTCCGCGCCCCCTCCCTGCGGCCGGCCGCGCCCTCCGCGGCCTCCTGACCTCTGCGGCCGCCTCGGAGTGACCGGCGCAGTGTCCGAGCAGGCGTCCGAGCAGGAATCGCCGCTGGCCGCGCGCCAGCGTCCACTTGGCCTCGAGCCGCGCCAGCTCGTCGCAGAGCGCGGCGTTCTCCAGCACCAGCGCCCGCGCCGCGCGCCGCAGCCGCCGGAAACGCTGCCGGACGCGCTCGGCCGGCCGCGGCCGCGGGGCCTTGGGCATCGTCCGGCCGGAGTGGACACTGGGGCAGAGAAACGGGGGAAAAAACGGGGAAAATTGGGCAAAATTTGACGAAAATAGGAGGAAATTTGACAAAAATAGGGGGAAATTTGACAAAAATTGACCTAAATCGGCAGAAATTCGACCCAAGTTGGCGTTGGGTTGGCCCAAGTCAACGTTGGGTTGAGCCAAGTTGACGAAAATTGGCCAAAATTGGGCGAAATTGAGTGAAATTCACCAAAATTGGTCCAAAATGACCAAAATTGAGCAAAATCGGCACAAATTGACCCAAGATTGACCAAAATCGGTCTTGGATTGACCCAAGTCAACGTTGGGTTGAGCCAAGTTGACGAAAAATGGCCAAAATTGACCCAAATTGAGCGAAATTGAGTGAAATTCACCAAAATCGGCCAAAAATGACCAAAATTGAGCAAAATCGGCACAAATTGACCCAAGATTGACCAAAATCGGTCTTGGATTGACCCAAGTCAAGGTTGGGTTGACCCAAGTTGATGAAAATTGTTCAAAAGTGGCCAAAAATGAGCAAAATCGGCAGAAATTGACCAAAAATGACCAAAATTGACAGAAATTGACCAAAAATGACCAAAATTGACAGAAATTGACCAAAAATGACCAAAATTGGCAAAAATTGGACTCAGAATGACCCAAATTGGTCTTGGATTGACCTAAATTGGCTGAAATTGACCAAATTTGACTCAGATTGTCCAAAATTGACCCAAATTGCTCTTGGATGGACCCAAATTGACCAAAATTGGGGAAAATTGACCCAAATCGGTCTTGGGTGGACCCAAATTGACCGAAATGACCCCAAATTGCCCCAAAGGGAGCTCGGCCGGCCGCGGCCGCGGGGCCTTGGGCATCGTCCGGCCGGAGTGGACACTGGGGCAGAGAAATGGGGAAAAAACGGGAAAATTGGGCAAAATTTGATGAAAATTGACCCAAATTGGCAGAAATTCGACCCAAGTTGGCGTTGGGTTGAGCCAAGTCAACGTTGGGTTGAGCCAAGTTGAGTAAAGTTGACGAAAATTGGGCTAAAATGGGTGAAATTGAGCGAAATTGTCCCAAATTTAGCAAAATTGACCCAAATTTAGCAAAATGGACCAAATTTAGTGAAACTGAGCAAAATCGGCAGAAATTGACCCAAGATTGACCAAAATCGGTCTTGGATTGACCCAAGTCAATGTTGGGTTGAGCCAAGTTGAGCCGAGTTGACCAAAATTGGCCGAAATTGACCCAAATTGACTGAAATTGAGTGAAATTCACCAAAATTGGCCAAAAATGACCAAAATCAGCAAAAATTGGACTCAAAATGACCCAAATTGGTCTTGAGTTGACCCAAATCAGCACAAATTTAGCCCAAGTTGCCGTTGGGTTGACCCAAGTCAACGTTGGGTTGAGCCAAGTTGACGAAAATTGGCCAAAATTGGGCGAAATTGAGTGAAATTCACCAAAATTGGTCAAAAATGACCAAAATTGAGCAAAATCGGCACAAATTGACCCAAGATTGACAAAAATCGGTCTTGGATTGACCCAAGTCAACGTTGGGTTGAGCCAAGTTGACGAAAAATGGCCAAAATTGACCCAAATTGAGCGAAATTGAGTGAAATTCACCAAAATCGGCCAAAAATGACCAAAATTGAGCAAAATCGGCACAAATTGACCCAAGATTGACCAAAATCGGTCTTGGATTGACCCAAGTCAAGGTTGGGTTGACCCAAGTTGATGAAAATTGTTCAAAAGTGGCCAAAAATGAGCAAAATCGGCAGAAATTGACCAAAAATGACCAAAATTGACAGAAATTGACCAAAAATGACCAAAATTGGCAAAAATTGGACTCAGAATGACCCAAATTGGTCTTGGATTGACCTAAATTGGCTGAAATTGACCAAATTTGACTCAGATTGTCCAAAATTGACCCAAATTGCTCTTGGATGGACCCAAATTGACCAAAATTGGGGAAAATTGACCCAAATCGGTCTTGGGTGGACCCAAATTGACCGAAATGACCCCAAATTGCCCCAAAGGGAGCTCGGCCGGCCGCGGGGCCTTGGGCATCGTCCGGCCGGAGTGGACACTAACGGGAGAGAAATGGGGGAAAAATGGGAAAATTGGGCAAAATTTGATGAAAATTGACCCAAATTGGCAGAAATTCGACCCAAGTTGGCGTTGGGTTGAGCCAAGTCAACGTTGGGTTGAGCCAAGTTGAGTAAAGTTGACGAAAATTGGGCTAAAATGGGTGAAATTGAGCGAAATTGTCCCAAATTTAGCAAAATTGACCCAAATTTAGCAAAATGGACCAAATTTAGTGAAACTGAGCAAAATCGGCAGAAATTGACCCAAGATTGACCAAAATCGGTCTTGGATTGACCCAAGTCAATGTTGGGTTGAGCCAAGTTGAGCTGAGTTGACCAAAATTGGCCGAAATTGACCCAAATTGACTGAAATTGAGTGAAATTCACCAAAATCGGCCAAAAATGACCAAAATCAGCAAAAATTGGACTCAAAATGACCCAAATTGGTTTTGAGTTGACCCAAATCAGCACAAATTTAGCCCAAGTTGCCGTTGGGTTGACCCAAGTCAACGTTGGGTTGAGCCAAGTTGACGAAAATTGGCCAAAATTGGGCGAAATTGAGTGAAATTCACCAAAATTGGTCAAAAATGACCAAAATTGAGCAAAATCGGCACAAATTGACCCAAGATTGACAAAAATCGGTCTTGGATTGACCCAAGTCAACGTTGGGTTGAGCCAAGTTGATGAAAATTGTTCAAAAGTGGCCAAAAAAGAGCAAAGTCGGCAGAAATTGACCAAAAATGACCAAAATTGACAGAAATTGACCAAAAATGACCAAAATTGGCAAAAATTGGACTCAGAATGACCCAAATTGGTCTTGGATTGACCAAAATTGGCTGAAATTGACAAAATTTGACTCAGATTGACCAAAATTGGCCCAAATCAGTCTTGGACCGACCCAAATTGACCCAAATCAGCACAAATTGGCCAAAATTGACCAAAATCGGCAAAAATTGACCCAAATAGGGACAAATTCAACCAAAGTTGGTCTTGGGTTGACCCAAGGTGACGAAAATTGACCAAAATTGGGCAAAATTAACCTAAATTGACCGAAATTGGTCTTGGATTGGCCCAAATTGACTGAAATTGGCCCAAATTGACCAAAATCAACCAAAATTGACCCAAACTCGGCCCAAATTGACAAAATTGACCCGGATCAGCAAAAATGGAACCAAATTGAGCCAAAATCGAATGAACTTGACCCAAATTGTCACAAAGTGAGAAAAATTCACCGAAATTGACCCAAATTGGCCGAAATTGACCCAAATTGAGCCCAAATCGAGCAAATTTCACCAAAACGACCCAAATGGAGCCAAATCGGCACAAATTGACCTCAAAATCACCCAAAATGACCCAAGCCGGGCTCGGAGGAGCCTTTGGGGTAAAAAACGGAAGAATCGGGAAAGTCGGGGGCGGATTTTGGGGCGAAAACGGCGATTTTTGGGCAAATCGATCGATCCGTGGTTCCGCAGCCATTAACGTCCCAAGGGAAGCTCCCCCTCCCCCCCCGCTCCTTCCCCGCGGGTTTTGGGGCGAAATTCGCCGATTTTGGGGCAAAAATCGCCGATTTTGGGACTCACCGCGGCCGGAACGGAGCGGGCGCCACCGGAAGTGCGCGCGGGGGGAACGGAAAGGAGGCTGCACCACCCGGAAGTGGGCGGCGAAACCGGAATCGGCTGAAGAAATCGCCGAAAAACGCGAATTTAAACCCAAAATCGGGTCAAGATCCGCCTTTAGGCCCCGATTGCGTCACGGTTTTACCTTTTTGGGGCCAAACCGCCGCGTTTTGAGTCCTACCTTTTGTGATTGACGGATTTTTCCGGATCGGAGCCGCTCTGGCCCGCTCGGAGGACCGCGACTTCCGTTAGGCTTAACGAGCCGCCATCACCTCTATGGTCACTTCCCGTCCGCGCCGCCATTAGCCCTTCCCCTTTGTGGTTATTTCCGGTTGGAGCCGCTCTGGCCGGCTCGGAGGACCGAAATCCCCCATTAACCGAAACGCCTCCCCTCACAACTCTATGATCACCCCATTTAACCCCATTGGAGCCGCTCTGGCCGGCTCGGAGGACCGAAATCCCCCATTAACCCCAACGCCTCCCCTCACGACTCTATGGTCACCCCGTTTAACCCCATCGGCGCCGCTGCGGCCCGCTCGGAGGGCTCACCTTCCCCGCTTTTATTTTCCCCAAAATCCCGATTTTTCCCCCCCAAAAATTCCCGATTTTTCCCCAAAAATCCTCGATTTTTTCCGCTCCTCCCTTCCTGCTTCCGCCCCGCCCCCTTCCCACCCCCGGGGGGGCGTGGCCTCCCCAAATTCCCGGGAAATTGCCCCAAAATCCGGGTGGGGGAGGGGCAGCAGCGGGGCCATGGAGCAGGTGAGGGGGGGAGGGGAAATTTGGGGGATTTTTGGGGGGATTTTGGGCGATTTTGGGCAATTTCGGGCGAGTTCGGAGCCACTTCCGGGTGGGGGAGGGGAGTTTGGGGCGGACTTGGGGAATTTTGGGAGCTCGGAAGTGAAAATTTGGGGGATTTGGGGATTTTTGGGGGATTTTTTTATTTTTTTGGGGGAACTTTTGGAACTTTAAAGTGAAATTTTGGCGGATTTTGGGATTTTTTTGTGGGGAGGGATTTTGGGGGGATTTTTTTGGACTTCGAAGTGAAATTTTGGGGGATTTTGGGAATTTTGGGGGGCATTTTTTGGGTTTTTTGGGGTTTTGGGATTCCCAGTTTAATTTTCACCATTCCCAGTTGGATTTTGACGATTTCCAGGCAAATTTTGACGATTTTGGCCATTTCTGGATGGATTTTTTGGGGTTTTCTTTGGGTTTTCTTTTTGAATTTTGGGATTCCCAGTCCAATCCCAGTATTCCCAGTTGGATTTTTTTGGGTTCCCAGTTGAATTTTTTATTATTTCCAGGTGAATTTTGACGATTTTTTGATGATTTTGGCCATCCCTGTGTGGATTTTTTTTGGGTTTTTTTTTGTTTCTTTTTGGGTTTTTTTTGGGATTTCGGGATTCCCAGTGTTCCCAGTCCAATCCCAGTATTCCCAGTTGGATTTTTTTGGGTTCCCAGTTGAATTTTGATTTTTTCCAGGTGAATTTTTTATTATTTCCAGTTGAATTTTGACGATTTCCAGGTGAATTTTGATGATTTTGGCCATTCTTGGGTGGATTTTTTTGGGGTTTTTTTTGTTTCTTTTCAATTTTTTGGGGATTTTGGGATTCCCAGTGTTCCCAGTCCAATCCCAGTTCCCTCCCAGTATTCCCAGTTGGATTTTTTGGGTTCCCAGTTGAATTTTAGCGATTTCCATGCAAATTTTGACCGTTTTGGTCATTCTTGGGTAGATTTTTTTGGCGTTTTTTTTTTTTTGGTTTCTTTATATTTTTTTGGGATTTCGGGATTCCCAGTGCTCCCAGTCCAATCCCAGTTCAATCCCAGTTCCCTCCCAGTATTCCCAGTTCAATCCCAGTTGAATTTTGACGATTTCCATGCAAATTTTGACCATTTTTGGCCGTTCCTGGGTGGATTTTTTTGGGGTTTTTTTTGGTTTCTTTATATTTTTTTGGGATTTCGGGATTCCCAGTGTTCCCAGTCCAATCCCAGTTCAACCTCAGTTCCCTCCCAGTATTCCCAGTTGAATCCCAGTTGAATTTTGATGATTTCCAGGGGAATTTTTTCGATTTTGGCCGTTCCTGGGTGGATTTTTTGGGGTTTTTTTTGTTTCTTTTTGGGTTTTTTTGGGATTTCGGGATTCCCAGTGTTCCCAGTCCAATCCCAGTCCGGTTTCGGCTCTCGCCAGGGCCTGGTGATGGTGGTGACGGGCGGCTCGGGCTTCCTGGGCTCCCACCTGGTGCAGGTGCTGCTGGAGGCGGAGCCGGAGCTGCGGGAGCTGCGCGTCCTCGACCTGGACCCCGACCTGCGCACGGTCCCGGAGCGGCACCGTGAGCCCGAAAGCGCCCGCATTCGCCCCAAAAATCTGACCAAAATCACCCAAAAAATCCCCCCCGAAATAGCCAAAAATCACCCTAAAAATCTGCACCAAAATGTCAAAAATTCAGTGTAAAAATGCTCCGAAAATTCTGGAATTTAACGGGAAAAATTCCCCAAATTCATCCCAAAAATTTGCCCCAAAGTCATCAAAAATCATCCTAAAAATCTGCCTCAAAATGCCAAAAATTCACCCCAAAAATCTGCCTTAAAATGGCTAAAAGTCACTCTAAAACTCTGCCTCAAAATACCAAAAATTCACCGTAAAAATCCTCTGAAAATTTTGGAATTTACCCCCAAAAATTCCCCAAATTCACCACAAAAATTCCCAAATTTAACTTTAAAAATCCTCGACCTCAACCCCGACCTGCGCGTGGTCCCGGAGCGGCACCGTGAGCCCCGAAAGCGCCCGCATTCGCCCCAAAAATCTGACCAAAATCACCCGAAAAATCTGCGCCAAAATGCCAGAAATTCACCCCAAAAATCCCACAAAAATTCCCAAATTTAACTTTAAAAATCCTCGACCTGCGCATGGTCCCGGAGCGGCACCGTGAGCCCCGAAAGCGCCCGCATTCGCCCCAAAAATCTGACCAAAATCACCCGAAAAATCTGCGCCGAGATCGCCAAAAATCACCCTAAAAATATGCCCAAAATTGCCTAAAATTACCCTAAAAATCTACATCAAAATGCCAAAAATTCACTGTAAAAATTCCCCCAAAATTCTGGAATTTAACCCCAAAAGTTCCCCAAATTCGCCCCAAAAATCCACCCTAAATTCACCCTAAAAAATTCCAAAGAAATCCCTTGGATTTACCCCAAAAATCTGGAATTTAAGCCCAAAAATTCACCCCAAAATTCCCCAGATCCACCCCAAAAATCAACCCAAAATCATCCAAAAAATCCCACAGAAATCCCCTGGATTCAGGCCAAAAATCCCCCCAAAATTCCTGAATGTAACCCCAGAAATCCACCCTGAACTCCCCCAAATCCATCCCCAAAATCCACCAAATTCACCCCAAAAATCCACTCTAAAATTCCCCAAATTCACCCCAAAAATCCCACAAAAATTCCCAAATTTAACTTCAAAAATCCTCGACCTGCGCACGGTCCCGGAGCGGCACCGTGAGCCCCAAAAGCGCCCGCATTCGCCCCAAAAATCTGACCAAAATCACCCGAAAAATCTGCGCCAAAATGTCAAAAATTCACCCCAAAAATCCCCCAAAAATTCTGGAATTTAACCCCAAAAATTCCCCAAATTCACCCCAAAAATCCGCCCCGAAATCGCCAAAAATCACCCTAAAGATATACCCCAAGATCGCCACAAATCGCCCTAAAATCTGCCCCAAAATGCCAAAAATTCAGCATAAAAATTCTGGAATTTAACATCAAAAATCCCCCAAATTCACCCCAAAAATCCGCCCCAAAATCACCCTAAAAACCTGCCCCAAAATCGCCAAAAATCACCCTAAAAATCCCCCCAAAAATTCCCCAAATTCACCCCAAAAATCTGCCCCAAAATGCCAAAAATTCAGTGTAAAAATCCTCCGAAAATTCTGGAATTTAACAACAAAACTTCCCCAAATTCATCCCAAAAATTTGCCCCAAAATCCCCCAAATTCACCCCAAAAATCCATCCCAAAATGCCCCCAAATCCTGCGAATTCACCCCAAAAAATCAGTCTTAAAATCCCCCAAATTCACCCCCAAAAATGCCAAAAATTCACCATAAAAATCCTCAAAAGATTCTGGAATTTAACCCCAAAAATCCCCCAAATTCACCCCAAAAATTCCCCCCAAAATTCCCCAAGTTCACCCCAAATTTCCCCCTCCAAAATCGCCCAAAATCACCCTAAAACTCTGCCCCAAACTGCCAAAAATTCACCCCAAAAATCTGCCCCAAAACATCCGGAATTTAACCCCAAAAATTCACCCCAAAATTCCCAGAAATCACCGCAAAAATCCGACAAAAATGTAAATTTTGTTAATTTGGGGCTGAATTTGGCTGATTTTGGGGTGAATTTTGAAGATTTTGGCTGATTTGGGGCTGATTTTTGTTGGTTTTGGGGTAAATTCAAATTTTTTGGGTGATTTGGGGCTGAATTGTCTTGATTTTTAGGGTAAATTCTGCCCATTTTGGGTAACTTTGGGGCGCTATTTTTAAATTTTGGGTTGAATTCTGCTGATTTTGGCTCCCAGGCTCTCGGGCGCAGCTGTTCCGGGGTGATTTTGGCTGATTTTGGGTCATTTTAGGGTGATTGTGGCTGATTTTAGCGTGATTTTGGGCTGGTTTTTCATGATTTTTTTGGGAAATGAGTGAAAATTTTGTTAATTTTGGGTTGAATTCTGCGGATTTTGGCTCCCCAGGCTCTCGTGTGCGGCTGTTCCGGGGTGATTTTGGGATGATTATTGCTGATTTTGGGTCATTTTAGGGTGATTGTGGCTGATTTTGGGGTGATTTTTCATGATTTTTGGGGTAAATTCAGATTACTTGGGCTGATTTTTGTGTAAGTTTCGATTGCTTTGGCTGATTTTTCCCTGATTTTTCATGATTTTGGGCTGATTTTACATGGTTTTTTGGGGTAAATTTGGCTGATTCTGGGTAACTTTGGGGCGCTATTTTTAAATTTTGGGTTGAATTCTGCCGATTTTGGCCCCCCAGGCTCTCGTGTGCGGCTGTTCCGGGGGGAGGTGGGTGATTTTGGGGTGATTTTGGGGTGATTTTTCGTGATTTTGGGGTGATATTTCATTATTTTGGGTTGAATTCCGCGGATTTTGGCTCCCCAGGCTCTCGCGTGCGGCTGTTCCGGGGCGATGTCGGTGATTTCGGGGCGATTTGGGCTGATTTTGGGTCATTTTAGGGTGATCTTGGCTGATTTTGGGGTGATTTTTGGGTGATTTTGGCTGATTTTGGGTGATTTTGGGGTGATTTTTCGTGATTTTGGGGTGATTTTTCATGATTTTGGGTCGAATTCTGCCGATTTTGGCCCCCAGGCTCTCGTGTTCCGGGGCGATTTTGGGGTGATTATCGCTGATTTTGGGTCATTTTAGGGTGATTTTGGCTGATTTTGGGCTGGTTTTTCATGATTTTTTTGGGAAATGAGTGAGAATTTTGTTAATTTTGGGTCGAATTCTGCCGATTTTGGCCCCCAGGCTCCCGTGTGCGGCTGTTCCGGGGGGACGTCGGCGATTTCGGGGCATTTGGGCTGATTTGGGGGTGATTTTGGCTGATTTTGGGGTGACTTTACTTGTTTTTTAGGGTAAATTCTGCCCATTCTGGGTAACTTTGGGGCGCTATTTTTAAATTTTGGGTCGAATTCCGTGGATTTTGGCTCCCCGGGCTCCCGTGTGCGGCTGTTCCGGGGGGATTTTGGCTGATTTTTGAGTGATTATTGTTGATTTTGGCTGAATTTGGGTGAATTTTGTGTGAATCTGGGCTGATTTTTAGGGTAAATTCTGCCCATTCTGGGTAACTTTGGGTTGCTATTTTTAAATTTTGGGTCGAATTCCGTGGATTTTGGCTCCCCAGGCTCCCGCGTGCGGCTGTTCCGGGGGGACGTCGGTGATTTGGGGGCGCTGGGGGCGGCGCTGCGCGGGGCCCACGCCGTGTTCCACAGCGCCGCCCTGGTGGACGTGTGGGGGCGCTGCAGCCCCCAGGCCCCTGGCCCGCGCCAACGTGCTGGGTGAGCTGGGAGGGACTGGGATAAACTGGGAGGGACTGGGACAGACTGGGAATCAACTGGGACGGACTGGGGGGGACTGGGACGGACTGGGATAAACTGGGAATCAACTGGGACGGACTGGGGGGGACTGGGACGGACTGGGAGGGGTTAAAGGGTGAGCTGGGACGGACTGGGACGGACTGGGAGGGGATTGGGGGGGACTGGGACAGACTTGGGGAGGACTGGGAGGGACTGGGATGTGTTAAAGTGGGACTGGGAGGGACTGGGGGGACTGGGAGGGGTTAAAGGGTGAGCTGGGGCGGACTGGGATAAACTGGGACGGACTGGGATGGACTGGGGGGGACTGGGAGGGGTTAAAGGGTGAGCTGGGACGGACTGGGATGGACTGGGAGGGGATTGGGGGGGACTGGGACGGACTTGGGGAGGACTGGGAGGGACTGGGATGTGTTAAAGTGGGACTGGGAGGGACTGGGGGGGACTGGGAATGAACTGGGACCGACTGGGAGGGGTTAAAGGGTGAGCTGGGACGGACTGGGATAAACTGGGAGGGACTGGGGGGGACTGGGAGGGGATTTAGGGGGGACTGGGAGGGGATTGGGATAAACTGGGATGGACTGGGATGGGACTGGGGGGACTGGGAGGGACTGGGAACGAACTGGGATAAACTGGGATGGGATTGGGATAAACTGGGAGGGACTGGGAGGCACCAGGAACGAACTGGGAATGAACTGGGACGGACTGGGATGGACTGGGAGGGGTTAAAAGGGGACTGGGATGGACTGGGACCAACTGGGGGGGGGGATTGCGGGGGATTGGGAGGGACTGGGATAAACTGGGATGGACTGGGAGGGACTGGGAGGGGATTGGAACAAACTGGGAGGGACTGGGAGGGGTTAAAGGGGGACTGGGAATGAACTGGGATGGACTGGGAGGGGATTGGGAGGGGACTGGGACAAACTGGGACAAACTGGGAGGGACTGGGGCTTTTTGGGGGGATTTTTAGGGGATTTTTGGAGGATTTTTGGGGATAATTTTGGGGTTTTTGGGGGATATTTCTGGGATAATTTTGGGATATTTTTGGGAGAATTTCAGGATATTTTCGGGATAACTTTGGGGTAATTTTTGGAATAATTTTAGGATCTTTTGGGGGTATTTTTTAGGTATGTTTTCAGGATAATTTTGGGGGATATTTTGGGGTAATTTCAGGTTATTTTGAGGACGATTTCTGGATATTTTTGGGGATGTTTTCAGGAGATTTTTGGGGTATTTTCAGGATATTTCCGGGATAATTTTGGGGGTGATTTGGGGGCGTTTCAGGCACCAAGAACGTGATCCGGGGCTGCCAGGCCGCGGGGGTTTGGGCGGATTTTTGGGGTAATTTCAGGATATTTTTGGGATATTTTTGGGGTAATTTCAGGATGTTTTTGGGTTAATTTTTGGGATAATTTCAGGATGTTTTTGGGATAATATCAGGATATTTTTTGGGATAATTTCAGGATAATTTCAGGGTACTTTGGGAATGTTTTTGGGGTAATTCCAGGATATTTTCAGGATATTTTTGGGGTGATTTTTGGGATAATTTCAGGATATTTTGGGGGTACTTTTTAGGTATAATTTCAGGTTATTTTTGGGGATATTTTTGGGGTAATTTCAGGATATTTTTGGGGTAATTTTTGGGATAATATCAGGATATTTTTGAGATATTTTCAGGATGATTTGGGGATATTTTTGGGGTATTTTCAGGATATTTCCGGGATAATTTTGGGGTGATTTGGGGGGCGTTTCAGGCACCAAGAACGTGATCCGGGGCTGCCAGGCCGCGGGGTTTGGGGGGATTTTTGGGGTAATTTCAGGACATTTTTGGGATATTTTTGGGGTAATTTCAGGATGTTTTTGGGTTAATTTTTGGGATAATTTCAGGATGTTTTTGGGATAATATCAGGATGTTTTTTGGGATATTTTCAGGATAATTTCAGGGTGCTTTGGGGATATTTTTGGGATAATTTCAGGGTATTTTTCAGGATATTTTTGGGGTGATTCTTGGGATAATTTCAGGATATTTTGGGGGTACTTTTTAGGTATAATTTCAGGTTATTTTTGGGGATATTTTTGGGGTAATTTCAGGATATTTTTGGGGTAATTTTTGGGATAATATCAGGATATTTTTGAGATATTTTCAGGATGATTTGGGGGATATTTTTGGGATAATTCCAGGATATTTTTGGGATAATTTTGGGGTGATTTTGGGTGATTTCAGGCACCAAGAACGTGATCCGGGGCTGCCAGGCTGCGGGGGTTTGGGGGGATTTTTGGGGTAATTTCAGGACATTTTTGGGATATTTTTGGGGTAATTTCAGGATGTTTTTGGGTTAATTTTTGGGATAACTTCAAGATATTTTGAGGGATATTTTCAGGATATTTTTAGGATATTTTCAGGATAATTTCAGGGTACTTTGGGGATATTTTTGGGATAATTCCAGGGTATTTTCAGGATAATTTTGGGGTGATTTTGGGGATAATTTCGGGTTATTTTCAGGATACTTTGGAGTGATTTTTTGGAATAATTTCAGGATATTCTGGGGATATTTTTTAGGGTATTTTTGGGGATGTTTTTGGGGTAATTTCAGGATATTTTTGGGGTTATTTTAGGGGTGATTTTTGGGTGATTTTAGGTTATTTTCAGGATAATTTCAGGATATTTTTTGGGATGTCTTGAGAATGTTTTTGAGATATTTTCAGGATAATTTCAGGGTACTTTGGGGAGATTTTTGGGGTAATTTCAGGATGTTTTAGGGATAATTTTGGGGTGATTTTTGGGGTGTTTCAGGCACCAAGAACGTGATCCGGGGGCTGCCAGCCGCGGGGGTGCCGGTGCTGATCTTCACCAGCAGCATGGAGGTCGTGGGGCCCAACACCCGCGGGGACCCCTTCGTCAGGTACCCCCCAAAAACCCCAAAAACACCCCAAAAAAAAACCGAAAAAAAACCCCAAAAATGGACTCAGTGCCCCCCAAAACCCCAAAAACACCCAAAAAATGGACTCAGTGCCCCCCAAAACCCCAAAAACACCCCAAAATGGACTCAGCGCCCCCCAAAACCCCCAAAACACCCCCAAAAATGGACTCGGTGCCCCCAAAAACCTTGAAAAACACCCCAAAAAATGTCATAAAAAACCCAAAAAAACACCCCAAAAACACCCAAAAATGGGCTCAGCGCCCCCAAAAACCCAAAACAATGACCGAAACCCCCTAAAAAAAAACCCCAAAATCCCCCAAAAAAACCAAAAAAACACCCCAAAAATGGACTCAGCAGCCCCAAAAAACCTCAAAAAACACCCCAAAAAACACTCAAAAACCCCAAAAAACACCACAAAAACCCCCCCCAAAAAACACCCCAAACATGGACTCTGTGACCCCAAAAACCCCCAAAAATGACCCAAAATCCCCAAAAAACACCACAAAATCCCCATAAAAACAAAAAAAACCACCCCCAAAAATGGACTCAGTGCCCCCCAAAAACCTCGAAAAACACCCCAAAAAACCTCGAAAATACCCCAAAAAACACCCCAAAAACCCCCCCAAAAAACCCCAAAAATGGGCTCAGCACCCCTAAAACCCAAAAAAAATGACCCAAACCCCCTAAAAAACACCCAAAAATGGATTCAGTGCCCCCCAAAACCTCGAAAAACACCCCAAAAAAGTCATAAAAACCCCAAAAAAACACCCCAAAACCAAAAAAGCACCCCAAAAATGGACTCATGCACCCCCAAAACCCCCCAAAAATGACCTGAAAACCCAAAAAAACACCCGAAAATCCCCCAAAAAACAAAAAAACCACCCCAAAAATGGACTCAGCAGCCCCAAAAACCTCAAAAAACACCCCAAAAAACACCACAAAAACCCCAAAAATCCCCCAAAACATCACAAAAACCCCAAAAACCACCCCCAAAATGGACTCCGTGCCCCCCAAAAATGGACTTGGCAATCTCCAAAACCCCAAAACATCCTGAAAATTGGTCCAAAAATGGCTCCAAAAAAACCCAAAATCACCAAAAACTGCCCCAAAAATGGACTCGGTGCCCCCTGAAAACCCAAAAAATAATCAAAAAACTGAAAAAATTACCCAAAAAACCCCAAATCCCCCCAAAAAACCAACCCCGAAAGTGAACTCAGCAACCCCAAAAACCAAAACCCCAAAAACCACCCCAAAAACCACCCCCGAAAACCCCAGAAATTGGGAATTTTGGGTGGATTTTGGCCCTTTTGGGGTGGAATTCTGCCCCAAATTTTTCAGGATTTTTTTGGAATTTGGTGATTTTGGGGTTGATTTTGGGGTAATTTTGGGTGATTTTGGGTGATTTTGGGGTAATTTTGGGTGATTTGGGGGTGATTTGTGATGATTTTGGGGTGATTTTTGGGGTGATTTTGGGTGATTTTGGGTCATTTTGGGGTGATTTTGGGGTGGATCTGGGTGATTTTGGGGTGATTTGGGGTGATTATGGGGGGTTTTGGGTGATTTTGGGTTGATTTTGTGTGGTTTTGGGGTAATTCTGGGTGATTTGGGGTAATTTTGGGTGATTTTGGGGTGATTTGGGGTGATTTTTTGGTGTTTTGGGGTGATTTTGGGGCCCGAAAATCCCCAGAAAAATGCAAATCTTGGGCTGGGATTTTGGGATTTTGAAGCCTTTTTGGGGCAGAATTTTGGGGGGAATTTCACAGCATTTTTAGGGAATTTCGGGGATTTTGGGCTCCCCTGAATTTTGGGGTGATTTTGTGTGATTTTGTGTGATGTTTGGGTGATTTTGGGGTGTTTTTGGGGTGGTTTGGGGGTGATTTTGGGGGGATTTTGGGGGTAATTCTGGGTGATTTGGGGTGATTTGGGGTTGATTTGGGTGATTTTGGGGTCATTTTAGGTGATTTTGGGGTATTTTGGGGTGATTTGGGGGGATTATGGGGGGAATTTGGGTTGATTTTCTGTGATTTTGGGGTAATTCTGGGTTGTTTGGGTGATTTTAAGGTGATTTTGGGGTAATTTTGTGTGATTTTGGGGTAATTCTGGGTGATTTGGGGTGATTTTAAGGTGATTTTGGATGATTTTGGGGTGATTTTGGGTGGTTTTGGAGCCTGAAAATCCCCAGAAAAATGCAAATCTTAGGTTGGGATTTTGAGGCGATTTTGGCCCTTTTTGGGCGGAATTTCACTGAATTTTGGGTGAATTTTGGGGATTTTGGGCTCCCCTGAATTTTGGGGTGATTTTGGGCGTTTTTGGGGCCGCAGGGGGGACGAGGAGACGCCGTACCCGACGCGGCACTCGGAGCCGTACCCGCTGAGCAAGGCCCAGGCCGAGCGGCTCCTGCTGGAGGCCAACGGGCAAACCCGTGAGCAAAAAACCCGAATTTTGGGGCAAAAAACGGGGATTTTGGGGTTTTGGGGCAAAAAAACGGGGATTTTGGGTCAAAATTTGGGATTTGGGATCCCAAAAATGGGGTTTGGGGTTAGGGAGTGACTCCTGCGGGAGGCCAATGGGAAACCTGTGAGAAACCCCGAAATTTTGGGGCAAAAAATGGGGATTTTGGGGTTTTGGGGCAAAAAATGGGGATTTTGGGTCAAAATGAGATCGGGAATTTGGGGTTTGGGATCTGAGGTTTGGGTCAGGCCGAGCGGCTCCTGCTGGAGGCCAACGGGAAACCCGTGAGCAAAAAACCCCCAAATTTTTGGGATTTTGGGTCAAAAATTCGGGATTTTGGGTCAAAATCTGGGGATTTTGAGATTTCGGGGTCAAAATTTGGGATTTTGGATGCTAAAAACGGGGTTTGAGGTGAGGGAAACGCTTCTTGATGGAAGCCAACAGAAAACCCATGAGCAACCCCAAAATATTTGGGATTTTGGGTTAAAAAACTCAAGATTTTGGGATTTTGGGTGAAAAAATGCGGATTTTTGGGTCAAAAAATGGGGATTTTGGGTCAAAATTTGGGATTTGGGATCAGGAATTTGGGGTTTGGGGTCAGAGAGCGCCTCCTGCTGGAGGCCAACAGGAAACCCGTGAGCAAAAAAACCCCAAATTCTGGGGCAAAAAATGAGGATTTTGGGGTTTTGGGTCAAAAAATGGGGATTTTGGGTCAAAAATTGGGATTTTGGGTCAAAATTTGGGATTAGGGATCCCAAAAATGGGGTGTTGGGGTCAGGGAGTGACTCCTGCTGGAGACCAATGGGAAACCCGTAAGAAACCCCAAAATTTTGGGTCAAAAAATGAGGATTTTGGATTTTGGGTGAAAAAATGGGGATTTTGGGTGGAATTCTGGGGGTTTTGGGGGAATCTCGGAATTTGGGGTGGAATTATGGGGATTTTGGGTGGAATTTGTGGGATTTTGGTTTTTTTCTAGAGGTTTTGGGCGGAATTTGTGGGATTTTGGGTTTTCTCTTTGATTTTGAGTAGAGTTTGTGGGATTTTGGGTTTTTCCCTTGGATTTTGGGTGGAATTTGTGGAATTTTGGAGTTTCCCCTTTGATGTTGGGGTGGAATTTTTGGGATTTTGAGCTTTTCCCTTGGATTTTGGGGATTTTGGGGTTTCTCCCTTGGATTTTTTGGGTGGAATAATTCAGAACTGGGGCTTTTCCCTTGATTTTGGGTGGAATTTGTGGGATTTTGGGTGGAATTTTTGGGATTTTGGGCTTTTCCCTTGGATTTTGGGCGGAATTTTGGGGATTTTGGATTTTTTAGGTTGAATAATTCAGATTTTGGGGCTTTTCCCTTGGATTTTGGGTGCAATTTGTGTGATTTTGGGCTTTTGCCTTGGATTTTGGGTGGAATTTTTGGGATTTTGGATTTTTTGGGTGGAATAATTCAGATTTTGGGGCTTTTCCCTTGGATTTTGGGACGAATTTGTGGGATTTGGGGTGGAATTTGTGGGATTTTGGGTGGAATTGTCTCGATTTTGGCTAGAATTTCCGCCATTTTGGGTGGAATTTTCGCGATTTCGCCCGGAATTTCGGGATTTTCTCCCGGGAATCCCGGATTTTTGTAAATTTTGGGCATTCCCCCTGCCCAGGTGGCGGGGGGGCGGGCGGCTGGTGACGCTGGCGCTGCGCCCCACCGGGGTTTGGGGTGGGAATTTCGGAATTTTGGGTGGAACTCTTGGGGATTTTGGGTGGAATCATTGCGATTTTGGGCTTTTCCCCTTTGATTTTGGGGTTTCTTCTTGGGAACTGGGTGGAATTCTTGGATTTTTGGGTGGAATCATTCAGATTTTGGGGTTTTTCCCTTGGATTTTGTGGGATTTTGGGTGAAATTCTCAGGATTTTTGGGTTTTTTTCTAGAGATTTTGGGTGGAATTTGTGGGATTTTGGGCTTTTCCCTTGGATTTTGGGTGGAATTTTTGGGATTTTGGATTTTTTGGGTGGAATAATTCAGATTTTGGGGCTTTTCCCTTGGATTTTGGGGTGGAATTTGTGGGATTTTGGGTGGAATTTTCTTGATTTTGGGTGGAATTTTCTCAATTTTGGGTGGAATTGTCTCGATTTCGGGTGGAATTTTCACGTTTTCACCTGGAATTTTCGCGATTTCGCCCGGAATTTCGGGATTTTCTCCCGGGAATCCCGTGTTTTTGTAAATTTTGGGCATCCCCCCTGCCCAGGTGGCGGGGGGCGGGGCGGCTGGTGACGCTGGCGCTGCGCCCCACCGGGATCTTCGGGGGAGCGGCACCCCCTGCTGGAGCTCTTCTACCGGCGGGGGAGGGGCCTGGGGGGGGCGCGTGCCCCGCACCCTCCCCCCCAACGCCGAGCACGGGCGCGTCTACGCAGGTGAGGCACACCTGGGCACACCTGGGCACACCTGGGGGGGGGAAACGGGGAAAAAACGGGAAAAAACGGGGAAAAAATGGGGAAAAATAGGAAAAAAATGGGAAAAAAGTGCAAAAAAATGGGGGGAAATGAGGTAAAATGGACACCTGGACACACCTGGGCACACACCTGGGGGGGGAAATGGGGAAAAAATGGGGAAAAAACGGGGAAAAATGGGGAAAAATAGGAAAAAAATGGGGAGAAATACGAAAAAAAGGGAAAAAATAGGAAAAAAATGGAAAAAAGTGCAAAAAATGGGGGGAAATGAGGTAAAATGGACACCTGGACACACCTGGGCACACCTGGGCACACCTGGGCACAGCTGGGCACACCTGGGGGGGAAACGGGGGAAAAAACGGGAAAAAAACGGGGAAAAAATGGGGAAAAATAGGAAAAAAATGGGAAAAAAGTGCAAAAAAATGGGGGGAAATGAGGTAAAATGGACACCTGGACACACCTGGGCACACACCTGGGGGGGGAAATGGGGAAAAAATGGAAAAAACGGGGAAAAAATGGGGAAAAATAGGAAAAAAATGGGGAGAAATACGAAAAAAAGGGAAAAAATAGGAAAAAAATGGGAAAAAAGTGCAAAAAAAATGGGGGGAAATGAGGTAAAATGGACACCTGGGCACACCCTGGGCACACACCTGGGGGTGAGAAATGGGGAAAAAATGGGGAAAAGTGGGGGAAAAAATGGGAAAAAAATTGGGGAAAAATGGGGGTAAATGGGGAAAAGTGGGGGGAAAATGGGGAAAAAATGGGGAAAATGGGGGTAAATGGGGAAAAGTGGGGGGAAAATGGGAAAAATGGGGAAAAAATGGGGGAAAAAGGACACCTGGGCACACCTGGTCATTAAAATCTCCCCCAACCCCCCCCAAAAATCCCAGATTTCCCCATAAAATCCCCCAAATTTCACCCAAATTTCATCCAATTTTCACCCAATTTTCACCATAAAACCCCCAAAAATCCCCGAATTTTCCCAAAACTCCCCGTTTTCCCCCCAGGAAACGTGGCCTGGATGGACGTGCTGGCTGCCCAAAACCCCCAAAATCCCCCCAGAAAATCCCCCAAATTTCCCTAGAAAATTGTCCAAAATCCTTGAATTTCACCCAGATTTCAGTGTAAAATCCCCAAATTTTTGGCCAAAACCCCCAAATTTTGTCTCAAAACATCTTGAAATCCCAAAAAAAAAATCCCAGAATTATTTAAAAAAAGAAAGGCCTGAATTTCCCTAAAAAATCCTCAAATTTTGTCCAATTTTCACCCAATTTTCGCCATAAATCCCCAAAAAATCCCCCAAAAATCCCCGAATTTTCCCAAAACTCCCCGTTTTCCCCCAGGAAACGTGGCCTGGATGCACGTGCTGGCCGCCCGCGCCGCCCGCGCCCCGCCCGGCCTCGGTGGGCGGCCAGTTCTTCTTCTGCTACGACGCGTCGCCCTGGGCGCCCTACGAGGAGTTCAACCTGCTGCTGCTGGGCCCCGCCGGCATCTCGGGGGGCCCCCCGCGTCCCCCCGCGGCTCTCGGCGCTCCTGCCTGGCTCAACGGCCTCCTGAGGGAAATTTTGGGGCGCTTCGGGGTGTGCTGGGCGCCGCTGCTGAACCCCTACACCTGGGCCGTGGCCTCCCACCCCGTTCAGCGTCCGCACCGACAAGGCCGAGCGCCACTTGGGCTACCGGCCGCTCTTCTCCTGGGAGGAGGCCCGGGACAGGACGGCGCGCTGGGTCCGGCAGCTGGGCGGGGCCTGAGATGGGGAGAAAACGGGGGGAAATGGGAAAAAACAGCGAAAAAACTGGGGAAATCGGTGAAAAAATGGGGAAAATTGGTGAAGAAATGGGGAAGAAAGGGTTAAAAATGGCGGTTTGGGGCTGAGGTTGAGGTGGGTGTGGACGTGAAGGGGTTAAAACGGGAAAAATTGGAAAAAATGGAAAAATCGGTGAAGAAATGGGGAAAATCAGTGAAGAAATGGGGAAGAAAGGGTTAAAAATGGCGGTTTGGGGCTGAGGTTGAGGTGGGTGTGGACGTGAAGGGGTTAAAAATGGGGAAATCGGTGAAAAAATGGGAGCGAAATGAGAAGAAAGGGTTAAAAATCCTGGTTTGGGGCTGAGGTTGAGCCTGGTGTGGGTGTGGACGTGAAGGGGTTAAAAATGAAAAAAAGGGGAAAAAAACGGGAAAAAATCCATGAAAAAATGGGGAAAATGGAAAAAAGCAGGGAAAAATGTGGAAAATTATAAAAGTGGGAAAAACTGGAGAAAAAACGGTGGAAAAATGGGGAAAACGGTGAAAAATGGTAAAAAAATGGAGAAAAAAATGGAAAATTGGGAAAAAATGAAAAAAAAAAAGCAGGAAAAAATCTGGAGAAAAATGGATGAAAAAATGGGAGAAAAATGGGGGGAAAAAAAGAAAAAAACGGAAAAAAAAATCAGGAAAAAATGGAGGAAAAATCGGGGGGAAAAGAGGGCAGAAATGGGGTGAGAAAAGCGGATTTTGGGGCGCTTCGGGGTGTGCTGGGCGCCGCTGCTGAACCCCTACACCTGGGCCGTGGCCTCCACCCCGTTCAGCGTCCGCACCGACAAGGCCGAGCGCCAGCTGGGCTACCGGCGCTCTTCTCCTGGGAGGAGGCCCGGGACAGGACGGCGCGCTGGGTCCGGCAGCTGGGCGGGGCCTGAAGGGGTTAAAAACGGGGGGAAATGGGAAAAAACGGCGAAAAAACGGGGGAAAATCGGTGAAAAAACGGGGGAAATCGGTGAAAAAATGGAGAGAAATGGGGAAGAAAGGGTTAAAAATGGCGGTTTGGGGCTGAGGTTGAGGTGGGGTGTGGACGTGAAGGGGTTAAAATGGGACAAAATGTGAAAAATTGGGGAAATCGGTGAAAAAATGAGAAAATTTGGTGAAAAAATGGGGAAGAAATGGGGAAGAAAGGGTTAAAATGGCGGATTGGGGGCTGAGGTTGAGGCTGGTGTGGGTGTGGACGTGAAGGGGTTAAAACGGGAGAAAATGTGAAAAAATGGGAAAAATCGGTGAAAAAATGAGAAAATTTGGTGAAAAAATGGGGAAGAAATGGGGAAGAAAGGGTTAAAAATGGTGGATTGGGGGCTGAGGTTGAGCCTGGTGTGGGTGTGGACATGAAGGGGTTAAAAAGGGTTAAAAAGGGGTTAAAAACGGTGAAAATGTGAAAAACTGGGTAAAATTAGTGAAAAAATGGGGAAGAAATGGGGAAGAAAGGGTTAAAAATGGCGGATTGGGGGCTGAGGTTGAACCTGGTGTGGGTGTGACGTGAAGGGGTTAAAAATGAAAAAAAAAGGGAAAGTAAAAGGAAAAAAAATGGGAAAAATCCATGAAAAAAAATGGGGGAGATGGAAAAAATTGGGGGAAATGATGAAAAATGGTGAAAAATTGGAAAAAATGAGAGAAAAATGGAGAAAAAATTGGAAAAAAAGAGAGAAAAAATGGTGAAAATGGAGAAAAATGGAAAATGGTGAAAAACAGGCAAAAATACAGGAGAAAATGAGGAAAAAATGGAGAAAAACTGGGAGAAAATGGGGGGAAACAGGAAAAAATCAGGGAAAAATGGGAGAAAATGGAGGAGAAAATGGGGGGGGGGAAACAGGGAAAAATGGAGGGGGGAAGTTGGAGGGAAAATGGGGGGAAAAACCAGAAAAAATGGTAAAAAAAACCCAAGAGAAAATAGGGAAAAAAATTGAGGGGAAAGGAAGAAAATCAGGATTTGGGCCTGACCCTGATCCTGAGGGAAATCCAGGCCGGGATTTGTTCCTGATCCCAGTCTAGGCCAGGCTTTGGGCCTGATCTGATCCTGGGGAAATCCAGGCTGGGATTTGTTCCTGATCCCAGTCTAGGCCCAGGCTTTGGGTCTGATCCTGGTCTAGGCCGGGATTTAATCCTGATCCCGATGCAGGCCGGGATTTAATCCTGATCCCAGTCTAGGCCAGGCTTTGGGCTTGATCCCGATCCTGAGCGAAATCCAGGCCAGGATTTACTCCTGATTCCAATCTGGGCCGGGCTTTGGGTCTGATCCTGATCCAGGCCGGAATCCAAGCCAGGCTTTGGGCCTGATCCTGGTCTGGGCCGGGATTTAATCCTGATCCCAGTCTAGGCCAGGCTTTGGGCCTGATCCTGATCCTGAGGGAAATCCAGGCCGGGATTTGTTCCTGATCCCAATCTAGGCCGGGCTTTGGGGTCTGATCTGGATCCAGGCCAAAATCCAGGCCAGGGTTTAATCCTGATCTAAGTCTAGGCCAGGCTTTGGGCCTCATCCTAGATCCAGGCTGGAATCCAGGCCGGGATTTGCTCCTGATCCCGATCCAGGCCAGGACTTAATCCTGATCTAGGATCCTGATCCTAATCCCAATCTAGGCCAAGTTTTGGGTCTGATCCCAATCCAGGCCAGAATCCAGGCCGGGATTTAATCCCGATCCTGACTCAGGCCGGATCCAGGCCTGGATTTGATCCAGATCCAGGCCGGGATTTGTCCCTGATCCCGATCCTGATCCTGGATCCAGGCCAGGCTTTGTCCCTCATCCTGATCCTGATCCAGGCCAGGATTTGTCCTTGATCCTGATCCTGATCCCGATCCAGGCCAGGTTTTGATCCCAATCCAGGCTGGGATTTGCTCCTGATGCTGATCCTGGATCGAGGCCAGGTTTTGATCCTGATCCTGATCCTGGATCCAGGCCAGGCTTTGTCTCTGATCCTGATCCTGATCCTGGATCCAGGCCAGGCTTTGCTCCTGATCCCGATCCAGGCTGGGCTTTGTCCTTGATCCTGATCCTGATCCCGATCCTGGATCCAGGCTGGGTTTTGCTCCTGATCCAGGCCGGGATTTGTCCCTGATCCCAATCCTGATCCTGGATCCAGGGCAGGATTTGCCCCTGATCCCGATCCAGGCCGGGCTTTGTCCTTGATCCTGATCCTGGATCCAGGCCGGGATTTGCTCCTGATCCCGATCCAGGCCGGGATTTGTCCTTGATCCTGATCCTGATCCCGATCCAGGCCAGGTTTTGATCCTGATCCTGATCCTGATCCAGGCCGGGTTTTGATCCTGATCCCGATCCAGGCCAGGCTTTGTCCTTGATCCTGATCCTGATCCCGATCCAGGCCAGGTTTTGTCCTTGATCCTGATCCTGATCCTGATCCTGATCCTGATCCAGGCAGGATTTGTCCCTGATCCTGATCCCGATCCAGGCCGGGTTTTGATCCTGATCCGATCCAGGCCAGGTTTTGTCCTTGATCCTGATCCTGATCCTGATCCTGATCCAGGCCAGGATTTGTCCCCTGATCCGGATCCCGATCCAGGCCGGGTTTTGATCCTGATCCTGATCCAGGCCAGGATTTGTCCCTGATCCGGATCCCGATCCAGGCCGGGTTTTCCCCCGATCCCAAAGAAATTCCAGGCTTTTCCCCCAAAATCCCATCCCCGAATCCACTCCGCGTTTTCCCCCCTCCCCGATCCCCTTCCCCATCCCCTTAATTTCATTTTTTTTTGGGTGAAATTCCGAATAAAACCGTTAAAAAAAAAAAGTTTTTTTGTGTTAAATTTCGGGAATTCCGACAAAATTCGGGATTTCCTTTCAATTCGAGAGGATTTTGGGGCGAAAAAAGGGGAAATTGGGGGGTTTCCGATGGGATTTGGCCGCTGCTGGAGGGGGGGAGGGGCAGCACCTGGCGGGGGTGGGGGAGGGGCGGCTCCCAAATTTGGGGGGGCGCAGCTGCCGCCCCTCCCCCACCCCCCCCCCCGGGGGTTATTTTTGGGTTCTTTTCCCACCGGGGCCTTTTTAGGGTAAAAAGCGGCGCGCGCCGCCCCTCCCCCCACCCCCCCCAAGCGAGGCCCCTCCCCCACCCTCCCGAAATGACCCCGAGTCCCCTCCCCCACCCCCCCAAAATCCCCCCCGAAAATCCCGAAAAAATTAAAATAAATTTTTTTTTAAAAGCCTCTAAAATTGTCCAAATGTTGGCCCCAAAAAATATAAAAAAATCCTCCCAAAAATATTAAAAAATCGAAATAAATCCCAAAAAATTCTGTCCTAAATTGTCAAAAATTCCTCCCCCAAAAATTAGGGAAAAATAAAAAAGAAATCCCAAAAAACTGCCCAAAAAATCCCAAAAATGAATAAATTAAAATTGCCCAATATCTTCCTAAAATCCCCAAAATTTTCCCCTAAAATCTCCCAGAATTCCCCCAATAATCTCCTAAAATTTTTCTCTTAATTTCCCCCAAATCCACCTAAGAACCCCCAAATTTCCCCCAAAATCTTCCCAAAATCCCAAAAATTCTCCCAAAAATAAGAAAAAAATTCCTAAAATACTCCAAAAAATTTTAAAGATCCCCCATAAAAAATCCCCAAAATTCTCCCTAAATCTCCCCCAAATTGTCCCCAAAATCTCCTGAATTTCTCAAAAAAAAATCCCAAAAATTCTCCCTGAAGGAAAAAAAAATTCCTCCAAAATCCACAAAAATTATCCAAAATTCCAAAAAAATTCACCCCAAACTCTCTCAAAAAAACCCCAAAAAAACCCCAAATTTCCCCCAAATTTCCCCCAAAAATTCCCCCAAAATCTCAAAAAAAACCCCCAAATTTCCTCCAAATTTTCCAGAAAAAAATCACCCAAAATTCTCAGAAAAAACCCAAAAAACCGCAAATGTCCCCCAAATTTCCCCGAAAAATTCACCCCAAACTCTCTCAAAAAAAACCCCAAAAAACCCCAAATTTCCCCCCAAAATTCCAAAAAAAATTCCCCCAAAACTCTCTCAAAAAAAACCCCCAAAAACCCCCAAAAAACCCCCAAATTTCCCCCAAAATTCCCAAAAAAATCACCCAAAATTCTCTGGAAAAAAAAACCCAAAAAACCTCAAATTTCTCCGAAAAATTCACCCAAAATTCTGGGGGGGAAAAAAAACCCAAAAAACAAAAAAACAAATTTCCCCCAAATTTCCCAAAATAATTCATCCAAAATTCACTAAAAAAAATAAAAATCCGCCCCAAAAACCCCAAAATTCCCCCAAAATTCTCTAAAAAAAAAAAAAAATTCCCCAAAATTTCCCCCAAATTTCAAATAAATCCCCCCAAAAAAATCTTTCCTGCCCCTCCCCCACCCCCCAAATCCCCCCTCAGGCCCCTCCCCCCCCCTCCCCCCGCTCCGGTTTCACCCGGGAACCCAAAACCGCCCCTCCCCCACCCCCAAACCCGCCCCTCCCCCACCCCCCTAAATCCCTCCTGGCCCCTCCCCCACCCCCAATTTGCCCCTCCCCCACCCCAAATTCTCGCCCCACCCCCCGAGCCGCCCCCCTCCCCCACCCCGATGACCCCCGGGGAGGACGTGACCTTTGACCTCCAGTGGGGGAGGGGATTTGGGGACGTTTGGGGTCATTTTGGGGCAATTTTGGGGCAATTTTGGGGAATTTTGGGGGGATATTTTGGGTTAAATTTGGGGAATTTTGGGTGAATTTGGGGCCATTTTTCAAACATTTTGGGGCAATTTTTAAAAAATTTTGGGGGCAATTTTTGGAGGATTTTGGGGCAATTTTTGAGGATTTTTGGGGAATTTTGGGGTGAATTTGGGGCCATTTAAAAAAAATTTGGGGGCAATTTTTGGAGGACTTTTGGAGAATTTTGGGACGATTTTTGGGAATTTTGGCGGAATTTTTTGGGGACAATTCAGGGAATTTTGGATGAATTTGGGGCCATTTAAAAAAATTTTGGGGGCCATTTTTGGAGGATTTTGGGGCAATTTTTGAGGATTTTTGGGGAATTTTGGGGCCTTTTTGGGTCATTTTTGGGGATTTTGGGTCCATCTACTGTGGAATTTTTGACCATTTTTGGAGGAATTTTGGGGGCCATTTTTGGGGTCAGTTTTTTAAATTTTGGGGCCATTTTCGGGAACAAATTGGGGGAATTTTGGGGCTATTTTTGGGGACAATTTTGGGGCTATTTGGGGAGAATTTTTGGGGCCAATATTGAGGATTTTTGGTGCCATTTTTGGGGTATTTTGGGACTATTTTGGGTCATTTTGGGCCATTTTTGATTCATTTTAGGGCCATTTTGGGGGGATTTTGGGGGAAATTTTGGGGGCCATTTTTGGGTCCTTTTATGAGGATTTTTGGGAGCCATTTTGGGTCAATTTTGGGATGTTTGGGGACATTTTTGACTCATTTTGGGTCATTTTTGGTCCAGTTTTGGGACATTTTGGGACAATTTTTTTGGCCCAATTTTATGGATTTTTGGGTCAATATTTGGGGTGAATTTGGGGTCATTTTGGGCCATTTTGATTCATTTTGGGCCATTTTGATTCATTTTGGGGCCGTTTTTGGGGGGAATTTTGGGGAATTTTACGTCCAATTTTGGAGGAGTTTTGGGTCCATTTCTGAGGATTTTTGGCCCGGTTTTGAGTAAATTTTTTGCCTTTTTGGGGGGGAAATTTTGCTCCATATTTGCAGGATTTTTTTGTCATTTACTGCGACCATTTTTTCACAATTTTTGCCCTTTCCCCCCCTTTTTGGGAAATTTTGGGTCCATTTTTGTGTCAATTTTGCTTCCATTTTTGTGGTCATTTTTGATCAAGTTTTGGCTCAATTTTTGAGCACTTTTTGCCATTTTTTGGGGCGGATTTTTGATCCATTTTTTAGCATGTTTTTGCCATTTTTTGCCAATTTTTGCCTTTTTACCACTAAATTTTCCCCCAATTTTCCCCAATTTTTCCCCTTCCCCAAATTTTCCCCAATTTTTCCCCAAATTTTCCCCCAATTTTCCCCAAATTTTCCCCAATTTCCCCCAATTTTCCCCAATTTTTCCCCAATTTCCCCCAGTTTTTCCCCAATTTTTTCCACCAAATTTCCCCCAATTTCCCCCCAAATTTCCCCAATTTTCCCCAAATTTCCCCAAATTTTCCCCCAATTTTCCCCAAATTTTCCCCATTTTTCCCCAAAATTTTCCCCAATTTTTCCCCAATTTTCCCCAAATTTTCCCCCCATTTTTCCCCAAATTTTCCCCCCAATTTTCCCCAATTTTCCCCAATTTCCCCCCATTTTTCCCCCAATTTATTCCCACTTTTCCCCATTTTTTCCCCCAATTTTCCCCAATTTCCCCCCAATTTTCCCCCATGCTCCCCTCCCCCCTTTCCTCCCCTCCCCCCCCCAGCCCCTCCCGTCCATCACTCCCGAAATAGCCCCGGCCGGGGGGGGAGGGGCGGGGGCTGAAAGCGACACCCGGGGTGGGGGAGGGGCCCCTTGGGGGGGGGCCTCCCCCCCTTTTTTAAACCCCCGCGCGCTCCCCCCCCTCCCCCAAAACGCCCCGAGCGGCGGCGGCCGAAATTGGGGGGGGGGGCGATGAAAAATTCCAATTTTGGGGCTTTTTTCCCCCTTTTAATCCCATTTTTTGGGGGCTTTTCCCCTTTTAATTCGATTTTTTGGGGCGTTTTTCCCCTTTTAATTCGATTTTTTTTGGGGGGGGGCGGTTTAATTTTTAATTTTTAAACCCTTTTTTCCCGAATATATTTTTAATTGGATTTTTAATTATTTTTTGGGGGGAGCTTAATTTAATTCCCTTTCTTTTTTTTCCCTTTATTCTAATTTTTTTCTTCTTTTGGGGGCAGTTTTTTCCTTTTTTTTTCCCCCTTTTTCCCCTTTATTTTCCCCCTTTTTTTCCCATTTCCCCCCTTTTTTTCCCCCCTTTTTTCCCCATTTTTTTCCCATTTTTTCCCTTTTTTTTTCCCCTTTTTTCCCCATTTTTTCCCCCTTTTTTCCCTTTTTTTTCCCCTTTTTTCCCCATTTTTTTAAATTTTCCCCTATTTTAATTTTTTAAGTGTTTTGGGGTGAGACCTTTGGGGTTTTTGGCGGGATGGAGAACGCTCACCGCCAAAACGGGCCGAGGAATGTTTGGCCTTTTTCGGGGTGAGCGAGAGCGTCGGGCTGAGCCCCGAGCAGGTCAAGAGGAGCCTCGAGAAATACGGACCCAATGGTGAGAAAAAAGGAAATTTTGGGCCATTTTGGGCGATTTTGGGAAAATTTGGGGGATTTGGGAGCAAAAAAAGGGAATTTTGGGGGATTTTTTTGGGATTTTTTGGGATTTTTTGGCGATTTTTTAGGATTTTATTCTGATTTTATTCAGATTTTTTGGGGTGATTTGGGGGATTTCAGAGAGGATTTGGGATTTGAGGGAATTTGGGATTTTTTTTGGGATTTTTTGGGGGATTTTTAGGGATTTTTTTTGATTTTTTGCAGATTTTTTGCAGATTTTTTAGGATTTTATTCTGATTTTATTCAGATTTTTTTGGGGTGATTTGGGGAATTTCAGAGAGGATTTGGGATTTGAGGGAATTTGGATTTTTAGGATTTTTTAGGGATTTTTTAGGGATTTTGGGGGGATTTTTTGGGGGGTTTTTGGGGGTTTTTGGGGTGAGCGAGAGCGTCGGGCTGAGCCCCGAGCAGGTCAAGAGGAGCCTCGAGAAATACGGACCCAATGGTGAGAAAAAACCGAATTTGGGGCCATTTTGGGCGATTTTGGGAAAATTTGGGGGATTTTGGGGGATTTGGGAGCAAAAAAAAGGGAATTTTTGGGATTTTTTTTTTATTTTTTGGGATTTTTTGGCAATTTTTTAGGATTTTATTCTGATTTTATTCAGATTTTTGGGGTGATTTGGGGATTTCAGAGAGGATTTGGGATTTGAGGGAATTTGGGATTTTTTGGGGATTTTTAGGGATTTTTAGGGATTTTTTTTGGATTTTTTTTTTATTTTTTGCAGATTTTTTAGGATTTTATTCAGATTTTATTCAGATTTTTTGGGGTGATTTGGGGGATTTCAGAGAGGATTGGGGATTTGAGGGAATTTGGGAATTGTAGGAATTTTTGGGGGATTTTTGGGGGATTTTTAGAGATTTTTTAGGATTTTTTGGGATTTTTTGGGGATTTTTTAGGATTTTATTCAGATTTTTTTTCAGATTTTTTGAGGAATTTTTTGGGATTTTGGGGGATTTCAGAGAGGATTTTGGGATTTGAGGGAATTTGGATTTTTTGCAGAGTTTTGGGGATTTTTAGGAATTTTTTAGAGATTTTTTAGGGATTTTTGGGGGATTTTTTGGGGGGTTTTTGGGGGTTTTTGGGGTGAGCAAGAGCGTCGGGCTGAGCCCCGAGCAGGTCAAGAGGAGCCTCGAGAAATACGGACCCAATGGTGAGAAAAAACCGAATTTGGGGCCATTTTGGGCGATTTTGGGTCGATATGGGAAAATTTGGGGCGAAAAAATGGAATTTTTGGGGATTTTTTGGGATTTTTTTGCGGTTTTTAAGGGTTTTTTTGGGATTTTTTAGGATTTTATTCAGATTTTATTCAGATTTTTTGGGGTGATTTGGGGGATTTTAGAGAGGATTTGGGATTTGAGGGGAATTTGGGATTTTTAGGGAATTTTTTGCGGTATTTTTGGGGATTTTTTTTGGGATTTTTGGGGGATTTTTTAGGATTTCATTCAGATTTTATTCAGATTTTTGGGTGATTTGGGGGATTTCAGAGAGGATTTGGGATTTGAGGGAATTTGGGATTTTTTTGGGATTTTTGGGGGATTTTTAGGGATTTTTTAGGATTTTTTGCAGATTTTTTGGCGATTTTTTAGGATTTTATTCTGATTTTATTCAGATTTTTTGGGGTGATTTGGGGGATTTTAGGGAGGATTTGGGATTTGAGGGAATTTGGATTTTTAGGGATTTTTTAGGGATTTTTGAGGAATTTTTGGGGATTTTTTTGGGGGGTTTTGGGGGTTTTTGGGTGAGCGAGAGCGTCGGGCTGAGCCCCGAGCAGGTCAAGAGGAGCCTCGAGAAATACGGACCCAATGGTGAGAAAAAACCGAATTTGGGGCCATTTTGGGCGATTTTGGGTCGATATGGGAAAATTTGGGGGCGAAAAAATGAAATTTTTGGGGATTTTTTGGGATTTTTTTGCGGTTTTTAAGGGGTTTTTTGGGATCTTTTAGGATTTTATTCTGATTTTATTTAGATTTTTTTGGGTGATTTGGGGATTTCAGAGAGGATTTGGGATTTGAGGGAATTTGGGATTTTTTGGGGATTTTTGGGGGATTTTTGGGGGGTTTTTAGGGATTTTTTTGGATTTTTTGGGATTTTTTGCAGATTTTTTAGGGATTTTATTCAGATTTTATTTAGATTTTTGGGGTGATTTGGGGGATTTTAGGGAGGATTTGGGATTTGAAGGAATTTGGGAATTTTAGGGAATTTTTTGGGATTTTTTTGGGATTTTTGGGGGATTTTTTAGGATTTCATTCAGATTTTATTCAGATTTTTGGGGTGATTTGGGGGATTTCAGAGAGGATTTGGGATTTGAAGGAATTTGGGAATTTTGGGGGATTTTGGGGGGTTTTTGGGGTGCCCGAGGGCTGAGCAGATCAAGAGGAGCCTCGAGAAATGCGGTGAGAAAAAAATGAAATTTTGGGCGGATTTTAGGAAATTTTGGGGGGATTTACTAAAACTTGGGGCCATTTTGGGGGAATTTTTAGGCATTTTTAATTTTTTTTCATTTTTCTTGGGTTTATTTGGGATTTTATTCTGATTTTTTTTTGGTTTGGGGATATTTTTTGAGGATTTTGGGGAATTTTGGGGGATTTTTTGGGGTAATTTGTACGTTTTAGGGGGGATTTGTTTGGGATTTTTGGGGGATTCTGACATTTTTGGAGGGGTTTGAGGGGGATTTGGGGATTTTTGGAATTTTTCTTTCCGTTTTTGGGGGTTTTTTGGCGGGATTTTGGGAAAGTTCGAGGGGTTTTGGGGAGGTTTTGTCAGAATTTTGTGATTTTTTTGAGGATTTTTTGGGAAATTTGGGGGTTTTTGGGGGATTTTTTGGGGGGATTTGGGGATTTTTCGGGGGGAGAGAAATGGGGGATTTGGGGAAATTTGGGGGGATTTGGGGATTTATTTTTTCAGGGAGGTTTTGGGGGGATTTTAGAGGATTTTTGGTGGATTTTTGGGATGTTTTTGGGGCATTTTTTTGGATTTTGGGGGAGGATTTGGGGGAGATTTGGGGATTATTTTGTAATTGGGGGATTTGGGGGGATTTGGGGGGATTTTGGGAAGGTTGGAGGGGATTATTTTGGGGTTTTTTGGGGGGATTTGGGATTCTTTTTTACATTTTTTGGAATTTTGGGGGGAATTTTGGATTTTTTGGGAGGATTTTGGGGGATTTTGGGAAGGTTGGAGGGGATTTTGAGGGATTTGGGGATTATTTTGGGGTTTTTTGGGGGGGATTTGGATTTTTTTTTTACATTTTTTGGGGAATTTTGGGGGGAATTTGTGGATTTTGGGGGGGATTTTGGGGGATTTTTGGGGGGATTTTGGGGGATTTTGGGGGGATTTTGGGGGATTTTTGGGGGGATTTTGGGGATTTTGGGTCCCCTCTAACGTGTCCCTTCCTCCCCACAGAGCTGCCGGCAGAGGAAGGTGAGTGACAGCCCCAAAAATGCCCCAAAATGCCCCCAAAAATTCCAAAAAAATGACCCCAAATACCTTTAAAAATGACCCAAATATCCCTAAAAAAGCCCCAAAAAATCTCCCCTAAAACGCTCAAAAAAAACCCCCAACTCCAAATGTTCTCCAAAAATCCCCTGAAATGCTTTAAAAGTCCCCAAATTGCCCCAAAAATGTCCCAAAAACTCCCAAAAATCCTCAAAAATCCCCTAAATTCTTCAAAAAATCTCTGAATTTCCCCAAAAACGCACAGAAAGTTGCAAAAAGCCCCAAAAAACTCCCAAAAAACTCCCAAAAATTACTCCAAAAAAAGCCCCAAAAATTCCCCCCCCAAAAAAGCCCCCCAAAACTCCCAAAAAATTTCCAAAAATTACTCAAAAATGCCCCCAAAAAAAAGCCCAAAATCCCCTAAAATGCTCAAAAAAGCCCCAAAAATTCCCAAGAATTCCTGAATTTTCCCAAAAATCCCCAAAAATTCCGGATTTTCTCCCAAAAATTCCAAATAAAAACCCCAAAATTCCCCTAAAATGCAAAAAAAAAATTCCCAAAAACTCCTCAAAATTCCCAAAATTCCCCTAAAATTCCCCAATTTTCCCGAATTTTCCCAAAAATTCCCGGATTTCCCCCCAAAATTTCCAAATTTTCCCCAGAAATCCCAAATAAAAACCTCAAAATTCCCCTAAAATGCCAAAAAAATCAAAAAAAATCCTCAAAAAACTCCCCAAAAATTCCCAAAATTCCCCTAAAATTCCCAAAATTCCCCGAATTTTCCCAAAATTCCCAGATTCCCCCCAAAATTCCCGAATTCCCCAAAAAATTCCAAATAAAAATCCCAAAATTCCCCTAAAATGCCAAAAAAAATCCCAAAAAATCCTCCAAAAACTCCCCAAAAAATTCCCAAAAACATCCTAAAATTCCCTAAATTTCCCAAATTTTCCCAAAATTCCCGAATTCCCCCCAAAATTCCAAATAAAAACCCCCAAAATTCCCCTAAAATGCAAAAACATCCCCAAAAATCCTCCAAAAACTCCCCAAAAAATTCCCAAAATTCCCCTAAAATTCCCAGATTCCCCCCAAAATTCCCGAATTCCCCCCAAAAATTCCAAATAAAAACCCCGAAATTCCCCTAAAATGCCAAAAAAAATCCAAAAAAATCCTCAAAAAACTCCTCCAAAAATTCTAAAAATCCCAAATTTCCCCTAAAATTCCCCAAAATTCCCAGATTTTCCCCTAAAATATCCAAATAAAAACCCGAAAATGCCCAAAAAATCCTCCAAAAACTCCTCAAAATTCCCAAAATTCCCCAAAATTCCCCAAATTTTCCCCCAAAATTCCAAATAAAAACCCTAAAATGCCAAAAAAATCAAAAAAAATCCCAACAAATCCTCAAAAAACTCCCCAAAAATTCCCCAAATTCCCCTAAAATTCCCCAAAATTCCCGAATTCCCCCCAAAATTCCAAATAAAACCCCCAAAATTCCCCTAAAATGCAAAAACATCCCCAAAAATCCTCCAAAAACTCCCCAAAAATTCCCAAAAATTCCCCTAAAATTCCCAGATTCCCCCCAAAATTCCCGAATTCCCCCCAAAAATTCCAAATAAAAACCCCGAAATTCCCCTAAAATGCCAAAAAAAATCCAAAAAAAATCCTCAAAAAACTCCTCCAAAAAGTCTAAAAATCCCAAATTTCCCCTAAAATTCCCCAAAATTCCCAGATTTTCCCCCTAAAATATCCAAATAAAAACCCGAAAATGCCCAAAAAATCCTCCAAAAACTCCTCAAAAATTCCCAAAATTCCCTGAAATTCCCCAAATTTCCCCCCAAAATTCCAAATAAAAACCCTAAAATGCCAAAAAAATCCAAAAAAATCCCAACAAATCCTCAAAAAACTCCCCAAAAATTCCCCAAAAAATCCTAAAAATCCCAAAATTCCCGAATTTTCCCAAAATCCCCGGATTTTCCCCCAAATTTCCAGGCAAGTCCATCTGGGAGCTGGTGGTGGAGCAGTTCGAGGATCTCCTGGTGCGGATCCTGCTCCTGGCCGCCTGCATCTCCTTCGTGAGTCACAAAATGGGGGCAAAAAATTCAAATCATGGACAAAAAAATCCTAAAATATCCCTAAAATTTCACTCGGGGGGATTTGGGGGTTTTTGGGGAAAATATTGGGAAAAATTTGGGGAAAAAAATGGGATTTTTGGGGAAAAAATTTGAATTTTTTGTGATTTTTTGCTGATTTTTTGGAGAATATTTTTAAATTTTTTTGATTTTTGGGAGATTTTTCCTCAGATTTTTCACTGAATTTTTTGTGATTTTTTGCTGATTTTTTTGAGAATTTTTTTGAATTTTTTTTGATTTTTGGGAGATT
>NC_087506.1:591457-689679 GCF_036417665.1 Passer domesticus
AAAAAAATCCTTGAAAAAAATCTCTAAAATTCCCTCAAAATCTCCAAATTCCGCCCCAAAAAATGTCCGAAATCCCCCCAAAAATGCCAAAGATCCCCCAAAAATCCCTCAAAAATGTCCGAAATCTCCTCAAAAATTCCCCCAAAAATTCCACAAAAAAAAGTCCAAAATCATCCCAAAAATTCTCCCTGAAAAAATCCAAATCCCCTCAAAAACCCCTCCAAAAATGCCAAAAAAATCCCCAAAATTCCACAAAAAATCCCCCAAAAATCCCTCAAAAATCCCCAAAATTGTAAAAAAAATCCCAAAAAATCCCCCAAAAAATCCCTAAAAATTCCCTGAAAAATGTCTGAAATTTCAAAATTCCTCAAAAATTCCCCCAAAAATTCCCCAAAAAATTTCCCAAAATCCCCAAAAAAATTCCCTCCAAAAAACTCCAAATCCCCCCAAATCTCCCCAAAATCCACCCAAAAATTCTCTCCCAAATTTCCCAGTTTCCCCCAAAAAATTCCTCAAAAAACGTCCAAAAATCCTCAAAATTCCTCAAAAAACGTCCAAAAATCCTCAAAATTCCTCAAAAAACGTCCAAAAATCTCCAAAATTCCAAAAAAAATCCTCAAAAAACGTCCAAAAATCCTCAAAATTCCTCAAAAAACGTCCAAAAATCTCCAAAATTCCAAAAAAAATCCTCAAAAAATGTCCAAAAATCCCCAAAAATCCCTGAAAAATCCCCCAAAAAATCCCAAAACTCCCCCCAAAAATCTCCCAAAGCCCCCCAAATTTTCCCCAATTTCCCAAAAACCCCAATTTTCCCAAAAGCCCCGGAATTTGCCCCGTTTGTGCCTCACCACGCCGGCCGTCAGCAGGTGCAGCATCCGCGAGTTGCCGTAGACGCCCTCCAGAGCCTGCCACAATTTGGGGAGATTTTGGGGGTTTTTGGGCAATTTTGGGGGGTTTTGGGACATTTTGGGGAATTTTGGGACATTTTGGTTCTTTGGGAGGAAATTTTGAGGTTTTTTGGGTAATTTTTTGGAGTTTTTGGGGGAATTTTGGGGATTTTTTTTGAATTTTTGGGGATTTTTTTGGGAATTTTGGGATTTTGGGGGAATTCTGTGTTTTGGGGGGGAATTTTGGGGGTTTTTCAGGGGTTTTTTAGGTTTTATTGGGGGGCTGAATTGTGGGATTTTTTGGGGGATTTATTTAATTTTTTGGGGAAATTTTGGGATTTTTGGGGAATTTTTTTTGGTTTTTTAATGGAATTTTTTGGGTTTTTTGTGGAATTTTGGGGATTGTTTAAATTTTTGGGGGATTTTTTGGGATTTTTGGGGGAATTTTGAGGGATTTTTGGGCTTTTTTGGGGATTTTTGGGGAATTTTGCTTTTTTGGGGTGAAATTTTGGGGCTTTTTCAGGGGTTTTTTAGGGTTTTTTGGGGGGGAATTTTGGGATTTTTTTTGGGAATTTTGGAGGATTTAATTTTTTTGGGAAATTTTGGGGAATTTTGGGATTTTTGGGGGAATTTTGGGGATTTGGGGGGAATTTTGCTTTTTGGGGGGAAATTTTGGGGATTTTTTAGGGATTTTGGGGGAATTTTTTTTGTGCAGTTTTGGATTTTTTGCGGATTTTTTTTGCGGATTTTTGGGATTTTTTTGGGGAATTGTGGGATTTTGGGGGGGGGATTTTTTTAGGAAATTTTGGGGGGTTTGGGGGTTTTTTGGGGGGTTTTTGGGTGTTTTTCTGAGTTTTTTTTTAGGGTGGATTTTTGGAAGATTTCTTTGGTGCTTTTTTGGGTGTGTTTTTTTGGGTTTTTTTGGGGGGTTTTTTGGGTTTTCTTACCGGGGATTTTCCTGCCGGGTGGGACCTGCAGAGGAATTTGGGAAGGGGGAGTTAAAGAGGGAAAAAATCCCAAATTAAAGCCCCCAAAACTGACCCAAAATCCCCCAAACTGACCCCAAAACCCCCTAAAAATCTCACAATGTCCCTGAAATGCCCCAAAATCCCCAAAATTAACCCCAAATTCCCACCCAGGAACCCCTGAAGGAACCCAGGATCCACAAAATCCCCTCAGAACACCCAAAATCCCTCAGAACACCCAAAATCTCCTCAAATCCCCTCAAATCTCCCCAAAATCTCAGAATTGCCCCCAAAGTCTCTTCAAATCCACTCAAAAATCCCCCTCAGAATCCCCAAAAACCTCCTCAGAACCCTGTCAAATCTCCAAAACCCCTCAAATCCTCCCAAAATATCCTCAGAATCCCTCAAAATCCCTCAAATGCCCCCAAAACCCCTCAGAATCCCCCAAAATCTCCTCAGAATCCTCTCAAATCCCAAAAAAACCCTCAAATCCCCCAAAATCTCCTCAAATCCCCCAAACTCCCTCAAATCCCCCCCAAAATCCCTCAGAACCCCCAAAATCCCCTGAAATCGCCCCCAAAATCCCTCAAATCCCCCAAACCCCCTCAGAATCCTCCAAAATCCCCTCAAAATCCCTCAAATCCCCCCAAACCTATCAGAATCCCCCAAAATCTCCTCAAAATCCCTCAAATCCCCCCAAAAATCTCCTCAAATCCCCCTCAGAATCCCCAAAATCCCCTCAAACCCCCCAGAATCTCCTCGAAACCCTTCAAATCCCCCAAAACCTTTTCAGAATCCTCTCAAATCCCCTCAAAATCCCTCAAATCCCCCAAAATCTCCTCAAACTCCTCAAAATCCCTCAAATCCCCCCAAAATCTCCTCAAAATCCCCTCAGAATCCCCAAAATCCCTCAAATCCCCCACAAAATCCCCTCAAAACCCCCAAACCCTCCTCAAAATCCTCTCAAGTCCCCAAAACCCCCTCAAATACCCCCAAATTTCCCTCAAATTGCCCAAATCCCTCAGAATCCCCAAAATCCCCTCAAACCCCCTCAAAATCCCTCAAATCCCCCCAAACCCTTCAGAATCCCCCAAAATCCCCTCAAAATCCCTCAAATCCCCCCAAAATCCCCCCAAACCCCCTCAGAATCCCCAAAATCCTTCAAATCCCCCAAAATCCCTCAAATCCTCTCAAATTTCCCCACAACCCCTCAGAGTCCCCCAAGACCCCTCAAACCCCCCCAACCCCCCCCATCGCCCCTCCCCCACTCACCTGCCGCCGCCCCCCTCCCCCCGCCCCTCCCCCCCCCGCCGGCCCTGCCCCCTCGCCCGCCCCTCCCCCACCCCCGCCGGGGGGAGGGGGGCGACGCCGGGGCCTTGCGGCCTTGGGGAGGGGGCGGCGGCGCCGGCAGCGGCTTCAGCATGGCCGGGGCGGGCGGCGGGGGGGCCCCGGCGGGGATTTTGGGGCGGATTCGGGGGTTTTTGGGGCCGCCGGGGGCGCGCGGGGCCCGAGGCCGCGCCGAGCCCTGAGGGGCGGAGGGATCCGCGCGGGAGCGCCACTGAACCCTGCCGCGGATCCTTCCGCCAGCACCCCAAACCCGCTTCAAACGCAGCGCTGCGGCCGGGAACCCCCTCCGAGCGCTTCCTCGCCGTCGATTTCCCCACAAATCCCCAACGGCGGCGCCAAAACCCCGCGTTTTCACCCCAAAACGCGCCCCTCCGCCGCGTCAAATAGTCCCCTGCCCCCTTCCACAGCAGCGCGCATGCGCGCGGCTGAACCTCCCACTCCTCCGCGCCGCCAGGGGGCGAGCAGACGATGAGGCGGAAGCGGAAGCGGCGCTCGCTGCCCTGTGGGCGAACCCGGAAGCGGAAGCGGCGCGCTGTGGCTGTGAGGGAGAGGAGGGAGGAAGAGGAGGAGGAGGAGGAGGAGGAGGAGGAAGAGCGGCCGGGGCTCGCCGAGGTTCCCCCGCCGCTCCCCGAGGCCCCGGAGGCGCCGAGCGGCGGCGGGCCGCGGAGAGGCGGGGCCGCCATGGTGAGCAGGGGGCGGGGCCAGCGCGGGCTGGGGGAAAACCGGCGAAATTTGGGATTTTTTAGGATTTTTTGGGGATTTTTGTGGAATTTGGGGGGTGACAGCGGGGGGGGAGGGGGCGCCGAGGGGCGGGGGGGGATTTGGGGGAAATTCGGGATTTTTGGGGATTTTTTTTGCAATTTTTGTGAATTTTTTTGTGATTTTTGGAGGTAAATTTTGGGATTTTTTTGGATTTTTGGGTGGATTTTGGGTCCGGGGTGTCGCCGTTGGGTTTGGGGGCGTTGGGGCCGCTCTGATGAATTTTCGGGGCTTTCTCCCCAGTTTTGGGTCCCTCCCTCACTCTGACTCGGTTTTTCCTTTTTTTTCTCTTTTATTTTCCCTTTTTCCTGTTTATTCCCCCATTTTTCCCTTTGTTTTCCCTTTTCTCCATTTTTCTCTCTTTTTTTAAAATTTTTCCCCCTTTCCCATTTATTTCCCCCATTTTTCCTTTTCATTTTCTCTTTTTTCCCCATTTTTCCCTTTCCCCTTCTTTCGCCTTTTTCTCCCTTTTTTTCTCTCATTTTCTCCAATTTTTCCCTTTTTCTCCCCATTTTTTCCAATTTCTCTGAATTTTTTCTCCCCTTTTTCTCTTTTTCCCCACTTTATCCTTTTATTTTCCCAATTTCCCTCCATTTCCCCCAATTTTCCAATTTTTCCCCCATTTTTCCCCATTTTCCCCTTTTATTTCCCATTTTTTCCCATTTTCCCCTTTTATTTCCCATTTTCTCCTCATTTATCTCCTTTTTTCCCAATTTCCCCCCAATTTTCTCCATTTTTCCCTTTTATTTCCCCATTTTTCCCAATTTTCCCACATTGTCCCCCATTTCACCCAATTTTTCCCCAATTTTTTCCCTTTTTCCCCCTTTTATTTCCCATTTTCTCCCCATTTATTTCTGTTTTTCCCAATTTCCCCCCATTTTTTCCCTTTTTCCTCCCCAATTTTCCCCATCTTTTCCCTTTTTTCTCCCATTTTCCCCTCTTCCCCCTCAATTTTCCCAATTTCCCCCATTTTTGTCCCAATTTTCCCCATTTTTTCCCCAATTTTCCCCCCTTTTTCCCCAATTTCCCCCCATTTTGCCAATTTTTCTCCATTTTCCCCCAACTTTTCCCTCAATTCTCCCCAATTTTCCCCCATTTTTGCCCTTTCCCCCCCATTTTTCCCACTTTTTTCTCCCCATTTCTCCCAATTTTCCCCATTTTTGCCCAAATTTTCCCCATTTTTCCCCCAATTTTCCCCATTTTTCCCAATTCTCCCCGTTTTCTCCCCAATTTTCCCCTTTCCCCTCAAATTCTCCCAAATTTTCCCCCATTTTTTCCCATTTTTCCCCATTTTCCCCCTTCCCCCCCATTGTTTCCCATTTCCTCCCTTTTTTCCCTTTTCTTCCCATTTTCTCCCCATTTTTGCCCAATTTTCCCCATTTTTTTTTCCCAATTTCCCCCTTTTTCCCCCCATTTTCCCCATTTTTTCCCATTTTTCTCCCATTTTCTCCCCAATTTTCCCCCTTTTGCCCCAATTTTCCCCATTTTTCCCCATTTTCCCCCTTTCCCCCCATTTCTTCCCCCTTTTTCTCCCATTTCCTCCCTTTTTTCCCTTTTTCTTCCCCATTTCCCCCCTCAATTTTCTCCATTTTCCCCCATTTTTCCCTTTTTTTCTCATTTTCCCCCATTTTTGCCAAAATTTTCCCCCCATTTTTCCCCAATTTTTCCTTTTTCTCCCAATTTTCCCCATTTTTGCCCAATTTTCCCCCCCAATTTTCACATTTTTTCTCCCAATTTTCCCCATTTTTGCCCAATTTTCCCCATTTTTGCCCAATTCTCCCCATTTTTCCCCCCAATTTTCACTTTTTTCCTCCAATTTTCCCCTTTTTCCCCATTTTTGCCCAATTTTCCCCTTTTTCCCCCCCAATTTTCACATTTTTTCTCCAATTTTCCCCTTTTTCCCCATTTTTGCCCAATTTTCCCCTTTTTCCCCCCAATTTCCCCCCCCCAGCGCCCCCCCCCGCCCCCCCCCAGCGCCATGAGCGGCCCCTCGGGGGGGGGGTCCCGACCCGAGCCCCAAAACCCCCAGAATTCACCCCAAAATTCACCCCAAAACCCCCAAAATCCCAAAAATCCGCCCCAAAATCCCAAAACCCCCAAAAATCCGCCCCAAAATCCCCCAAATTTCACCCAAAAAGCCCCAAAATCGCCCTCGAGCCCCTCCAATTTCGCCCAAATCCCCCCAAATTTCGCCCAAATCGCCCCAAATTTCGCCCCAAATCTCCCAAAATCTTCCCCAAACCCCACGAATTTTCCCCAAAACCTTCGGGATTTTGACAAAAATCCCCCAAATTTCCCCCAAAATCCCCCGAATTTCGCTCAAAATCTCCCAAAATCTCCCTCAAGCCCCTCGGTTTTTCACCAAAATCTTCAAAATTTGACCCAAAATCCCTCAAATCTCTCAAATTTCACCCAAAATCCCTCAAATTTTGCCGAAATTACCCCAAATTTTCCCCAAAACCTCCCAAAATCTCCCTCAAATCCCTCAAATTTGATCGAAATTCCCCCAAATTTCACCCAAAATCCCCCAAATTTCACCAAAATTCCCCCAGATTTGCCCCAAAACCCCTCAAATTTGACCCAAAATCCCCCAAATTTCACCCAAACCCTCCCAAGATCGCCTTCAAACCCCCCAAATTTCACCAAATTTCCTTCAAATCCGCCAAATTTTGCCCAAAATTCCTCAAATTTTGCTGAAATTCCCCCAAATTTGACCCAAAACATCCTAAAATTGCCCCAAAATCCCCCAAATTTGGACCAAAGCCCCCCCAAATTCTGCCAAAATTCCCCCAAATTTTGCCCAAAATCCCCTGAATTTCCCCAAGATCCCCCAAATTTCTCCCAAAATTCCCCAAATTTCGCCCAAACTCCACAACTTTTATCCAAAACCTTCCAAAATCGCCTTCAAATTGCACAAATTTTGCCAAAATTCCCCCAAAATCGCCCCAAAATCCCCCGAATTTTACTCCAAACCCTCCAAATTTGACCCAAATGCCCCCAAATTTCGCCGAAATTCCCCCAAATCCCCCCCAAAACCCCCCAAATCTCCCCCCAGACCCCCCAAAGTCGCCCCAAAACCCCCAAAAATCTCCCTCAAACCCCCCGAATTTGACCCAAAACTCCCCAAAATCGCCCCAAAACCCCCAAATTTGACCCAAAACCCCCCAAATTTCACTCAAAACTCCCAAAAATCTCCCTCAAACCCTCCAAATCTCCCCCAAAATCCCCGAAATCTCCCCCAAAACCCCCGAAAATCGCCTCCAAATCCCCCAAATTTTGCCAAAATTTCCTCGAATTTCCCCGAAAACCCCACAATTTTTACCCAAAACCCCCCAAATCTCCCAAAAATCCCCCAAATTTCGCCGAAATTCCCCCAGATCTCCCCCCAAATTTCGCTGAAATTCCTCCGAATTTCACTCAAAATCCCCCAAATTTCGCCGAAATTCCCCAGATCTCCCCGAACCCTCCCTAAATCTCCCCCTAAATCCCCCGATTTTTGCCCAAATCCGCCCGAATTCCCCCCAAAATCCGCTCCCGCCGTGGCGCGCCCTCTGCCGGCGGGAGGCGACCCCAACCTCCCCGAATTTCACCGAAATTCCCCCAAATTTTCCCGAAATCCCCCGAAAACCCCCCCCAAACCCCCCGAATTTCGCTGAAATTCCCTCAGCTCTCCCTCAAAATCCCCCAAATCTCCCCAAAAAATCCCCAAATCTCCCCAAAAATCCCCCAAATCTCCCCAAAAATCCCCCCAATTTCCCCGAAATTCCCCAAATCTCCCCCCGGATTTCCCCCTAAACCCCTCGAATTCCGCCCAAAATCCCCCAAATTTCGCCGAAATCCCCCAGATCTCGCCGAAACCCCCCCGAATGTCACCGAAACTCCCCCGATTTTTGCCCAAAACCCCCCGAATTCGCCCCAAAATCCGCTCCCGCCGTGGCGCGCCCTCTGCCGGCGGGAGGCGACCCCAACCTCCCCGATTTTCACTGAAATTCCCCCAAATTTCGCCGAAATTCCCCCGAATTTCGCCGACATCCCCCCAGATCTCCCCGAAACCCCCCCGAATTTCACTGAGGACCCCCCGCTTTTTGCCCAAATCCCCCCGAATTCGCCCCAAAATCCGCTCCCGGCGTGGCGCGCCCTTCTGCGGCGGGAGGCGCGCGCGGCCGCGCGGGATTTCGCGCGCCGCTACCGCGCCTTCGCTGCCGCGCATGCGCGAGGGCCCGGGGGCGGGGCAGGGGGCGGGGCCGGGGGCGGGGCCGCCGCCTTCGCGCGCCGCTTCGCGCGGAACTTTCTGGAACATTTCCGCGCCGAGGTGGCGCGGGCCGGGGGGAGGCAGGGGGGGATGGACCCGGAATCGGGGGAAATTGACCCAAAATTGGCGGAGATTGACCCAAAATTGGCGGAAATTGACCCAAATTTGGCGGAGATTGACCCAAATTTGGGGGAGATTGGCCCAAAATCGGCGGAAATTGGCGCAAAATGGGCAGAAAATGCCCCAAAATTGGGAGGAATTGGCCCAAGATTGGGACAGATTGACCCAAAATTGGGGGAAATTGATCCGAAATTGCGAGAAATTGACCCAAAATTGGGAGAAATAGGCTCAAAATCGGCAGAAATTGGCACGAAATTGCGAGAAATTGACCCAAAATTGGGAGAAATTGGCCCAAGATTGGGAGAAATTGACCCAAAATTGGGAGAAATGGGCTCAAGATCGACAGAAATTGGCTCAAAATGGGCAGAAATTGACACAAAATTGGGGGAAATTGAACCAAAATTCGGAGAAATTGACCCAAGTTTGGGAGGAATTGCCCCAAAATTGGGAGAAATGGGCAAAAATTCAGCAGAAATTGGCTCAAAATTAGGAGAAATTGGCCCGAAATGGGGGGAGATTGGCACAAAATCGCAGAAATTGGCCCAAAATCGGGAGAAATTGGCCCAAAATCAGCAGAAATTGGCCCAAAATCAGCGGAAATTGGCCCAAAATGGGCAGAAAATGACCCCAAATTGGGGGAAATTGGCCAAAAACTGACTGAAATTGGCCCAAAATCCACAGAAATCTGCCCGAAATGGGCGGAAAATGCCCCAAAAGTGGGAGAACTTGGCCCAAAATCGCTGAAAATCGGCCAAAAACGGACAGAAATTGGCCTGGAATGGGCGGAAAATGGCCCAAAATTGGGGGAAGTTGGCTCAAAATGGGCGGAAAATGCCCCGAAATTGTCAGAAATTTGCCCAAAATGGGGAGAAAACGCCCAAAATCGCTTGAAATCGACTCAAAATTGGCTGAAATTGGGGCCCAAAATCGGCAGAAATTTGCCCAAGATTTGCAGACATCTGCCCCAAATGGGCAGAAAACGCCTCAAAACTGACAGAAATCGACTCAAAATCGGCCGAAATTGCCCCAAACCCAAAACGGGCAGAAAACGCCCCAAAATCGCTGCAAATTGCCTCAAAACCGCTCCAATTTTACCAAAAATCGGCTGAAAACGCCTCGAAATTGGCAGAAATTGACCCAAAATCGCTGGAAATAGCCCCAAAATATCACGAAATTGGCCCAAAATATCAGGAAATTTCCCCAAAATATCACGAAATTGACCCAAAATCGGCGGATTTTGCCCCAAAATCGCTGGAAATCTGCTCCAAATGGGCGGAAATTGCCCCAAAATTGGCAGAATTCGCCCCAAAATCGGCGGAATTCGCCCCAAAATCGGCGGAATTCGCCCCAAAATCGGCGGAATTCGCCCCAAAATCGGCAGAATTCACCCCAAAATCGCCGAATTCGCCCCAAAATCGGCGGAATTCGCCCCAAAATCGCCGGAATTCGCCCCAAAATCGCCGGAATTCGCCCCAAAATCGGCAGAATTCGCCCCAAAATCGGCAGAATTCACCCCAAAATCGGCGGAATTCGCCCCAAAATTGGCAGAATTCGCCCCAAAATTTCACGAATTCGCCCCAAAATGTCACGAATTCGCCCCAAAACCTCCCGGCCTCTCCCCGGAGTCCCCCCCGAGCGCCCCAAAATCGCCGGAATTTCCCCCAAAATCCCCTCCAGCCTCCCCGAAATCGCCGGAATTCGCCCCAAACCCGCCGGGACCGCCGGGCAGCAGCGCCGCGGTTTTCCCGAAACCGCCGGAATTGGCCCCAAAAGCGAAGGCGCGGCGCCGCTTCTCGCTGCGCAGCGTGGGGCGCAGCGTGCGCGGCCTCCTGCAGTGGCGCCCGGCGCAGCCCCAAAACCCCCGGAATTCGCCCCAAAAGCGCGAGCGGCCCCAAAACCCCCGGAATTCGCCCCAAAAGCCCCAAAACCGCCGCGATTCGCCCCAAAAGCGCGCTCCCCTCCCCCCCCCCGCGCGGCCGCGCCTGCGCGGGGGGTGGGGAGGGGCGCGGCGGGGGAGGAGCCCCAGGTGAGAGTTTGGGGGGAAAAAGGGAGGTTTTGGGCAAAAAGGGGGAAAAATGAATTGGGGGGAAATTGGGGGTTTTTGGGAAAATTTGGGGGGGGAATTTTGTGGGAATTTTGGGAAGAAATGGCGGGAAATCGGGGGAATTTGGGGGGAAATGGGATTTCGGGGGAAATTGGGAAATTTTGGGGAAAATTGGGAGAAAATGATGAAAATTTGCAGGAAAAATGGGGAAATTTGGGAGAAAATTGGGAAATTTGGGAGAAAATTGGGAAGTTTGGGAGAAAATTGGGAAATTTGGGAGAAAATTGGGAAGTTTGGGGAAAAAATGGAAAATTGGGGATTTTGGGAGGAAATTGATGATTTGGAGAGAATTTGGGGGGAAAACTTGGGAAATTTGGTGGAAAAATTTGGGATTTTGGGAAATTTGGGGGGAAATTTGGGAGATTTTGGGAAAAAATGGGTGGAAATTTCGGGGGGGAAAAAAGGGAAAATTTGGGAAAATTTAGAGGAAAATTTGGGATTTTGGGGAAAAAAATGAGGGAAAATTGGGAAATTTTGGGGGAAATTGGGGGTTTTGGGGAAAATGGGAAAATTGGGGAATTTGGGAAGAAATTGAGGGTTTGGAGAAAATTTGGGGAAAGAATTGGGAAATTTGGCGGAAAACTTCGGGATTTTGGGAAATTTGGGGAAAAAATGGGTGGAAATTTTGGGGGAAAAAAAGGGAAAATTTAGAGGAAAATTTAGAGGAAAATTTGGGATTTTGGGGGAAATTTAGGAGATTTTGGGGAAAAATGGGCAGAAATTGGGGAATTTGGGGGAAAATTGGGGATTTGGGGAAAATCTCAGGTGAGATTGGGAGAATTTGGGAAAAAATTGGGGATTTTGGAGGAAATTTGGGAGATTTTTGGGGCAAAATGGGTGGAAATTGGGGAAAATTGGGGGGAAATTTGGGAATTGGGGAAAAATAGGGGAAATTTGGGGGAAATGGCGGTAAATTATTAAAATTTCAGGGAATTTGGGGGAAAATTGGGAAATCTGGGGGAAAATTGGAGAATTTGGGGGAAAATTGGGGATTTTGGGAAAAATGGGGGAAAATTGGGGGAAATTGGGGAATTTGGGGGAAATTTGGGGGAAAAAAATGGGATTTTGGGAAAATTTGGGGGAAATTGGGGAATTTGGGGAGAAAAATGAGGAATTTGGGGGAAATTTGGGCGATTTTGGGAAAAAATGGGCGGAAATTGGGGAATTTGGGGGAGAAATTTGGGTTTTTTTTTTTTTCCGGGCTTTTTGGGTTTTTATAATTTATTTGTTTTTATTCCCGCCCTTCCCCCCAGGCGGACTCGGGCCCGGAGCCGCTCCCGGAGCCGGCGGAGCTCCGCCCCCTCCCCCCCGTGAGCCCCGCCCCCCGCCCCTCCCCCACCCCCTTTTCCCTCCTTTTCCCCTTTTTCCCTTTTTTTAACCTTTTCCCCCCTTTTTTCTTCTTATTTTCCTTTTTTCCCTGCTTTTTTCCGAATTTATTTTCCATTTTTCCCCCTTTATTTTCCATTTCCTGTTTTTTTTCTGCCTTTATTTCTCTTTTTTTGCATTTTATTCTTTTACTTTTCATTTTTTTCCTCATTTTCTCCCTTTATCTTCCAATTTTTCCTCTTTATTTTCCATTTTTCCTTTTTTTCTCTTTATTTTCATTTTTTTCCCACTTTTCCCTTTCCCCAATTCCCCTTTTCCATTTTTTTTCCATTTTTTCCCATTTTCCCCCAGTTTTTCTTCTTTTTTCCCTCTTTATTTTCCATTTTTCCCCAGTTTCCCCCATTTTTTCTCTTTTACTTCCCTTTTTTCCCATTTCCCCCCAATTTTTTCCTATTTTTCCCCAGTTTATCCCATTTTTTCCCTTTTATTTTCCATTTTTCCCATTTTTTCCCCTTCCCCAATTCCCCTTTCCTATTATTTCCCTTTTTTCCCATTTTCCCCCAATTTTCCCCCAATTTTTTCCTATTTTTCCCCCTTTTTTCGCCATTTTTTTCCATTTTTTCCCATTTTCCCATTTTTCCCCTTCTCCAAAACCTTTTTTTCTTTTTTCCTATTTTTTCCATTTCCCCCCCATTTTTCTTCTTCCCCTTTTCCCATTTTTTTCCTTTTTCCCCCCAATTTTTCCCATCTTTTCCCTTCCCCAAATCCCCGTTTCCCTTTTTTCCCATTTTTCCCCTTATTTCCCCATTTCCCCCCATTTTTCCCCTTCCCCTTTTCCCATTTTCCCATTTTTTTCCTTTTTTTTCCATTTTTTTCCCATTTTTCCCTGATTTTCCCCAATTTTCCCCCATTTTTCCCCAATTTTCCCTTTTTTTTCCCATTCCCCAAACCCCCATTTGCCAATTTTCCCTTTTTTTTTCCTTTTTCCCTTTTCCCCCCATTTTTCCCCTTTTCCCATTTTCCCCTTTTTTCCATTTTTTTCCATTTTTCCCCTTTTTTTCCCATTTTCCCCCCATTTTTCCCCAATTTTCCCCAATTTTTCCCATTCCCCAAATCCCCATTTGCCCATTTTCCCTTTTTTTTTCTTTTTCCCTTTTTCCCCCCATTTTTCCCCTTCCCCTTTTCCCATTTTCCCATTTTTTCCTTTTTTTTCCATTTTTTCCCATTTTTCCCTGATTTTCCCCCAATTTTCCCCCATTTTTCCCCAATTTTCCCCAATTTTTCCCATTCCCCAAACCCCCATTTGCCAATTTTCCCTTTTTTTTTCCTTTTTCCCTTTTCCCCCCATTTTTCCCCTTTTCCCATTTTCCCCTTTTTTCCATTTTTTTCCATTTTTCCCCTTTTTTTCCCATTTTCCCCCCATTTTTCCCCAATTTTCCCCAATTTTTCCCATTCCCCAAATCCCCATTTGCCCATTTTCCCTTTTTTTTTCTTTTTCCCTTTTTCCCCCCATTTTTCCCCTTCCCCTTTTCCCATTTTCCCATTTTTTCCTTTTTTTCCATTTTTCCCATTTTTCCCTGATTTTCTCCCAATTTTCCCCCATTTTTCCCCAATTTTCCCTTTTTTTTCCCATTCCCCAAATCCCCCATTTGCCAATTTTCCCTTTTTTTTCCCTTTTCCCCCCATTTTTCCCCTTTTCCCATTTTCCCATTTTTTCCCTTTTTTTCCCATTTTTCCCTGATTTTCCCCCATTTTCCCCCAATTTTCCCTGATTTTCCCCAATTTTCCCCATTCCCCAAATCCCCATTTTCCCATTTTTTCCATTTTTTCCATTTTTTCCCCATTTTTCCCTGATTTTCCCCCATTTTCCCCCATTTTTTCCAATTTTCCCCAATTTTTCCCATTCCCCAAATCCCCATTTCCCCATTTCCCCTTTTTTTTCCTTTTTCCCTTTTTCCCCCATTTTTCCCCTTTTTCCCCAAATTTCCCCATTTTTCCCCTTCCCCATTTCCCCTTTTCCCATTTTTTCCATTTTTTTCCGCATTTTTCCCTGATTTTCCCCCAATTTTCCCCCAATTTTCCCCCATTTTTCCCCAATTTTCCCTTTTTTTCCCATTCCCCAAACCCCCATTTGCCAATTTTCCCTTTTTTTTTCCTTTTTCCCTTTTCCCCCCATTTTTCCCCTTTTCCCATTTTCCCCTTTTTTCCATTTTTTTCCATTTTTCCCCTTTTTTTCCCATTTTCCCCCATTTTTCCCCAATTTTCCCCAATTTTTTCCCATTCCCCAAATCCCCATTTGCCAATTTTCCCTTTTTTTTTCCCTTTTTCCCCCATTTTTCCCCTTTTTCCCCAAATTTCCCCCATTTTTTCCCCTCCCCCATTTCCCCTTTTCCCACTTTTCCCTTTTTCTCCCCATTTTTCCCCTTTTTTCCCCAATTTTCCCATTTTTCCCCCAGGGACGACCCCGACCCCCCTCGGACTCGGAGAGCGCCCGGGAGGTGCTGGGCCAAGGTGACCAAAACCCCAAAAATCGCCCCAAAATCACCCCCAAAAAACCCAAAATCACCAAAAAAAAATCTCAAAATCACCCAAAAAAAAAAACCTGGAAACCCAAAAAAACCCCAAAAAACCCCAAAATCAGCCAAAAAGCACCTGCAACACCCCCAAAAAACACCAAATTACCCCAAAAATCACCCAAAAAAACCCCAAAAATGCCCAAAAAACCAAAAAAAAACCCAAAATCACCCCAAAATCGCCCCAAAAAAAGCCCCCCAAATCACTCAAAATCACCCCAAAAAACCAAAAATCACCCCAAAAAAACCCAAAAACCCAAAATTACCAAAAAAACCCAAAATCACTTAAAAAACCCCAAACAGAACCCAAACTCACCCCAAAATCACCCAAAAAAAAACCCTCCAAAAAATCCAAATTCACCCCAAAATACCCAAAAAACTCTTGAAATCCCCCTAAATCCCCCAAAAATATCGCCAAAATAATTGAAAACACTCAAAAAACCAGAAATCACCCCAAAATCACCACAAAAAAACCCAAAAAAAACCTGAAAACTCACAAAACCCCAAATCACCGAAAAAACAATTGATAACACCAAAAAAAAACCCAAAATACCCCAAAAAACCCCAAAAATCAGCCCAAGATCCCCCCAAAATCACCCAAAAAACCCCAAAAAACCCCAAAACAACTGAAAAGACCCAAAACCTCGAAAAAACACCAGAAAACCCCAAAAAGCTGCCCCAAAATCCCCCAAATTTCCCCCCAAAATGAGCTCAAATCCCCCAAAAACCCAAATTCTAAAAAAAAACCCCAAATTCCCCAAATTTCCACCCAAAATCCCCAAATTCTACCCAAAATTCCCCAAATTCACCCCAACAAACCCAAATCCCCCCCAAAAAATCCCCAAAATTCTAAAAAAAATCCTAAAAATCCCCAATTTCCCCCGAAATGTCCCAAAAATCCCAAAATTCCCCCCAAAATTCCAAAAATCTCACAAAAATCTCCAATTTTCCCCCAAAAATCCCCAATTTCCCCCCCCCCAAAAAACACCCAAAATCCCCAAAATTCACCAAAAAAAGAAAAATCCCCAATTTTCCAAATCCCCCAAAAATCCCCAAAATTCAAAAAAAAATCCCTCAAAAAAAAACCAAAAATCCCCAAATTCTGCCAAAAAAACCCCAAAATGTCCCAAAACCCCCCCAAAATTCCCAAAATTCACCCCAAAAAAACCCCAAAATTGCCAAAAATCCCCGATTTTTCCCCCAAAATTGCCCAAAATCCCCGATTTTCCCCCCAAAAATTGCCCAAAATCCCCGATTTTCCCCCAAAAAACCCCGCCTCCCTCCCTCCCCCCGCAGGCGCCCCTCCCCCCCCGGAGCTGCCCCCCCGCGAGGAGCCCGGAGCCCCGCCCCCACCGCCCCTCCCCCACCCCCCGGAGCCCGCAGGTGAGGGGGAGGGGCCGGGGGGAGGGGCGGGGGAAATTTGGGGATTTTGGGGAGAAAATTTGGGATTTTTGGGGGAAAAAAGGGGAATTTTGGTGCAAATTTGGGGAGATTTTTGGGGGCATTTTGGGATTTTTGGGGGATATTGGGGAAAAAATCGGGAATTTTGTGGGGAAAGTCGGATTTTTTTGGGGGTGAATTTGGGGGTTTTGGGGAAAAAATTGGGGATTTTCGGGGGGGGAAATTCGAGATTTTGGGGGGAAAAAACAATTGGGGTTTTTGGGGCAAATTTGGGAATTCTGGAGGAAATTTGGGACATTTTGGGGGGAAATTCGGGGAGTTTGGGGGAAAGGGAATTTTGGGGCGAATTCGGGGATTTTAGGGGGGAAATTGGGGATTTTGGGAGGGAAATTTGGATTTGTGGGGCGAATTTGGGTTTTTGGGGCAAAAATGGGGATTTGGGAGGCAAATTGGGGAATTTTGGGGGGAAAATTGGGATTTTTCGGGCGAATTTGGGGATTTTTTGGGACATTTTGGGGGGAAATTGGGAAATTTTGGGACTTTTTAGGGGATATTGGGGAAAAAAATCGGGAATTTTGTGGGAAAATTTGGATTTTTGGGGTGAATTTGGGGATTTTGGGGGATTTGGGGTGAAAAATTGGGAATTTTTGGGGTTTTTGGGGGGAATTGAGGGGTTTTGGGACCTTTTTGGGGCAAATTTGGGATATTTTGGGGGTGGTTTTGCAAAATTTGGGTTTTTTGGGGGGTTTGTTGTGAGTTTGCTCCCCAAAACTTCCCCGATTTTCCCTCAAAATCCCCCAAATTTTCCCAATTTCTCCCCCATTTTTTCCCCCAAAATTCCCCAAATCCCCCCAAAATCTTCCCAATTTTTCCCCAAATCCCCCCAATTTCCCCCCAAATTGACCCCAATTTTCCCAATTTCTCCCAAATCTTCCCAATTTTCCCCCAAAATCCCCTCAAAAATCCCCAAACTTCCCTAATTTCTCCCCAAATTTCCCCAATTTTCAAAAAAAATCCCCTAAAATTTCCCCAAATCTCCCCAATTTTCTCCCAAATTTCCCCCAAATCCCTGAATTTCTCCCCAAATTTCCCCCAAAATTTCCCAATTTTCCCCCAAATTTCCCCACATCCCCCCAAAATCCCAAATTCTCCCAAAATCCCCCAAAATTTTCCCAAATCCCCCCAAAATCTGCAATTTTCTCCCAAACGTCCCCCAAAATCCCTAAATTTTCCCCAAAATCCCAATTTTCCCACCAAGTTTCCCAATTTTTATCCAAATTTTTCCAATTTCCCCCAAACCCCCAAAATCCTGAATTTTCCACAATTTTTTGCCAATTTCTCCCCAAATTTCCCCCAAAATCCCCAAATTTTCCCAATTTTTCCCCAAATTTTCCAATTTCTCTCCCAAATTCCCCCCAAATCCCCAAATTTCTCCAAATTTTCCCCAGTTTTTCCCCAAATTTCCCCCAAAGTTTCCCCCAAACCCCCAAATTTCCTAATTTTTTCCCCAAAATCCCCAAATTTCCCCAATTTTTCCCCGAAAATGCCCCAAAATTTTCCCAAATCCCCTCAATATTCCCAAATTTCCCTGAAAATCCCCAAATCTTCCCAATTTTTCCCCCAAAAATTTCCCGAAATCCCCCAAAATACCCAAATTTTCTCCATTTTTCCCCAAATTCCCCCCAAAATGCCCAAATTTCCCCCAATTTCCCCCAAAATCTCCATATTTCTGCCCAATTCCCCCAAAATCCCAAATTTTCCCACATTTCCCCCAAATTTTCCCAATTTTTCCCCCCAAATCCTCAAATTTCTCCCAATTTCCCCTCAAAATTTTCCACATTTCCCCCAAATCCCAAAATTTTCCAATTTTTTCCCCAAAAAGCCCCAAAAATTCCCCCATATTCCCAATTTTCTCCCGAATTTTCCCCAGTTTTTCCCCAAATTTCCCCAAAATTTCCTCCAAAATCCCCAAAAATTTCCCCCAAACCCCCAAATTTCCCCATTTTTCCCCAAATTCCCCCAATTTTCTCCCAAATTTCCCAAAATCCCCCCTTTTCCCCCCAAATCTCTTCTCTCCGCAGGCCCCGCCCCGCCGCCGCCCCCGGCCCCGCCCCCTTTGCCCCCGCCCCCCTTGGCCCCGCCCCCTCCCGCCTTGGGGGCGTGTCCCGGCGCGGGGGGCGGGGCCGGGGCGCTGGGGGCGTTCCCCTGGTTCCACGGGACGCTGCCGCGCATGCGCGCCGCGCAGCTGGTGCTGCAGGGGGGGCGGGGCGGGCACGGCGCCTTCCTGGTGCGGCAGAGCGAGACGCGGAGGGGCGAGTTCGTGCTCACCTTCAACGTGCGCGGCAAGGCCAAGGTGAGGGAGGGGTTAAAGAATACAAAGATGGGAAAAAACGGGGTTTGCTGCAAAAAACCCGGCGGTTCTGGGTGAAAAAATGGCGATTTTAGAGCCAAAAATGGGGAAAATATACCAAAAAATTGGGTTTTAGTGTCATTTTGTGTGAGTGTGGCAAGGGCAAGGTGAGGGAAGGGTTAAAAGGGTGAAAATGGGGAAAAAACGGAATTTTCTGCAAAAAACCCGGCGGTTCTAGGTGAAAAAATGGCGATTTTAGACCCAAAAATGGCGATTTTAGAGCCAAAAATGGGGGTTCGTGCTCACCTTCAACGTGCGCGGCAAGGCCAAGGTGAGGGAAGGGTTAAAAGGGTGAAAATGGGGAAAAAATGGAGTTTGCTGCAAAAAACCCGGCGGTTCTGGGTGAAAAAATGGCGATTTTAGAGCCAAAAATGGGGAAAATATACCAAAAAATTGGGTTTTAGTGTCATTTTGTGTGAGTGTGGCAAGGGCAAGGTGAGGAAAGGGTTAAAAGGGTGAAAATGGGGAAAAAACGGAATTTTCTGCAAAAAACCCGGGGGTTCTAAGTGAAAAAATGGCGATTTTAGACCCAAAAATGGGGATTTTAGAGCCAAAAATGGAGATTTTGGATCCAAAATTCAGAAATTTTTTTTTGGCCAAAAATGGGGATTTTAGACCCAAAGTTTTGGGGGTTTTTCTTCCCGTTTTGGGCTCAATCTCTGGATTTCGGTGTCCCTGAGCCTGTCACATTTTTGGGTCATTTTTGGGAATTTTCCCTCCATTTTTTGGGCCAATTTCTCCATTTTTTGGGTCAAAATCCCCATTTTTTTGGGCCAATATTTCCAGTTTTTGGGTCTATATTGCCATTTTTGGGGTGTTTTTGGGGTGAATCTCTGGGATTTTGGTGTCCCTGACCCCGTTACTTTTTTGGGTCATTTTTGGGTCATTTTTGGGGTATTTTTGGTGTCTTTCTCTCCATTTTTTGACTCAAAATCCCCTTTTTTTGGGCCAATATTTCCATTTTTTGGGTCTATATTGTCATTTTTGGGGGTGGTTTTGGGGTGAATCTCTGGGATTTCGGGGCCGCTGACCCTGTCACATTTTTGGGTCATTTTTGGGGTTTTTCTCTTCAATTTTCAGGTCAATTTCTCCATTTTTTGGGCCAATATCCCCATTTTTTGGGTCAATTTTGCCATTTTTAGGGTTTTTCTCCCCGATTTTGGGGTGAATCTCTGGGATTTTGGTGTCCCTGACCCTGTCACATTTTTGGGTCATTTTTCAGGTTTTTCTCTTCATTTTTTGGGTCAATTTCTCCATTTTTTTAGGTCAAAATCTCAATTTTTTTGGGTCTATATTGCCATTTTTGGGGTGTTTTTGGGGTTTCTCTCCCCGTTTTTGGGCTCAATCTCTGGGATTTTGGTGTCCCTGACCCTGTCACATTTTTGGGTCATTCTTGAGGTTTTTCTCTCCATTTTTTAGGTTGAAATCTCCATTTTTTGCATCAATATTGCCATTTTTGGTTGTTTTAGGGCTGTTTTTAGGGTTTTTCTGCCCGATTTTGGGCTCAGTCTCTGGGATTTCGGGGCTGCCGACCCCACCACAGTTTTAAATTATTTTTTAGGTTTTTCTCTCCATTTTTTAGGTCAATATTCCCATTTTTTGGGTCTATTTTGTCATTTTTAGGGTCAATGTCTCCATTTTTGGGCTCAATCCCTGGGATTTCAGGGCTGCTGACCCTGTCACATTTCTAAATCATTTTTTAGGTTTTTCTCTCCATTTTTTGGGTCAAAATCTCAATTTTTTCAGTCAATATCGCTATTTTTGGGTGGTTTTGGGGGTGTTTTTGAGGTGAATCTCCGGGATTTCGGGGCTGCTGACCCTGTCACATTTTTAAATTATTTTTTAATTAATTTTAAACTATTTTTTGGGCTGATTTCTGCCGTTTTTGGTCCCCAGCACCTCCGTCTGTCCCTGAACGAGGCGGCGCAGTGCCGGGTCCAGCACCTCTGGTTCCAGAGCCCCTTTTGGGGTGAATCTCTGGGATTTTGGTGTCCCTGACCCCGTTACATTTTTGGGTCATTTTTGGGGTATTTTTGGTGTCTTTCTCTCCATTTTTTGGCTCAAAATCCCCTTTTTTGGGCCAATATTTCCATTTTTTGGGTCTATATTGCCATTTTTGGGGGTGTTTTTGGGGTGAATCTCTGGGATTTCGGGGCCGCTGATCCTGTCACATTTTTGGGTCATTTTTGGGGTTTTTCTCTTCAATTTTCAGGTCAATTTCTCCATTTTTTGGGCCAATATCCCCATTTTTTGGGTCTATTTTGCCATTTTTAGGGTTTTTCTCCCTGATTTTGGGGTGAATCCCTGGGATTTTGGTGTCCCTGACCCTGTCACATTTTTGAGTTATTTTTGAGATTTTTTTTCTCCATTTTTTAGGTCAAAATCTCAATTTTTTGGGTCTATATTGCCATTTTTGGGGGGGTTTTTGGGGTTTCTCTCCCCGTTTTCGGGCTCAATCTCTGGGATTTTGGTGTCCCTGACCCTGTAACATTTTAAATTATTTTTTAATTAATTTTAAGCTATTTTTTGGGCTGATTTCTGCCGTTTTTGGTCCCCAGCACCTGCGGCTGTCCCTGAACGAGGCGGCTCAGTGCCGGGTCCAGCACCTCTGGTTCCAGAGCATCTTCGACATGCTGGAGCACTTCCGGGTGCACCCCATCCCCCTCGAGTCGGGGGGGCCCAGCGACGTCACCCTGCTCAGCTACGTGGTGGCCCCGCACCGCCTCGGCGGTGAGCAAGGGGTTAAACGGGGATTTTGGGTCTTAAAATGGGATTTTAATGGGTTAAAGTGGGATTTTGGGTCTTAAAATGGGGTTACAGTGGGGTTTAAAGGGTTAAATCGGGGTTCTGGGGTCCCCCTGCTCAGCTACGTGGTGGCCCCGCACCGCCTCTGCGGTGAGCAAGGGGTTAAACGGGTTAAATTGGGGTTAAAATGGGGTTAAATTGGGATTTAAAGGGTTAAAGTGGGGGTTTAAAGGGTTAATTTGGGGTTTAAAGGGTTAAATTGGGTTCTGGGGTCCCCCTGCTCAGCTACGTGGTGGCCCCGCACAGGATCTGCGGTGAGCAAGGGGTTAAACGGGGATTTTGGGTCTTAAAATGGGATTTTAATGGTTAAATTGGGGTTTTGGGTCTTAAAATGGGGTTACAGTGGGGTTTAAAGGGTTAAATCGGGGTTCTGGGGTGCCCCTGCTCAGCTGCGTGGTGGCCCCGCACAGGATCTGCGGTGAGGAAAGGGTTAAACGGGTTAAATTGGGGTTAAAATGGGGTTAAATGGGGGTTTTGGGGGTTAAATTGGGATTTAAAGGGTTAAATTGGGGTTTAAAGGGTTAATTTGGGGTTTGGGGTGCCCCTGCTCAGCTACGTGGTGGCCCCGCACAGGATCTATGGTGAGCAAAGGGTTAAACGGGGATTTTGGGTCTTAAAATGGGATTTTAATGGGTTAAAGTGGGATTTTAATGGGTTAAAGTGGGATTTTTAATGGTTAAAGTGGGGTTTAAAGGGTTAATTTGGGGATTTTTGGGGTCCCCCTGCTCAGCTACGTGGTGGCCCCGCACCGCCTCTGCGGTGAGCAAGGGGTTAAATGTGGATTTTGGGTCTTAAAATGGGATTTTAATGGGTTAAATTGGGATTTTGGGTCTTAAAATGGGGTTACAGTGGGGTTTAAGGGGTTAAATCGGGGTTCTGGGGTGCCCCTGCTCAGCTACGTGGTGGCCCCACACCGCCTGTGTGGTGAGCAAAGGGTTAAATGTTTTAAATTTGGGGTTAAAATGGGATTTTAATGGGTTAAAGTGGGATTTTTAATGGTTAAAGTGGGGTTTAAAGGGTTAAAGTGGGGTTTAAAGGGTTAAATTGGGGTTTAAAGGGTTAAATCGGGGTTCTGGGGTGCCCCTGCTCAGCTGCGTGGTGGCCCCGCACCGCCTCTGCGGTGAGCAAGGGGTTAAACGGGTTAAATTGGGGTTAAATTGGGATTTTAATGGGTTAAATTGGGATTTTGGGTCTTAAAATGGGGTTACAGTGGGGTTTAAGGGGTTAAAGTGGGATTTAGAGGGTTAAAGTGGGGTTTGAAGGGTTAATTTTGGGTTAAATTTGGGACTTTAGGTCTTCAGTTGGGGTTTAAAGGGTTAAAGTGGGGTTAAAATGGGGTTAAAGTGGGGTTTTAAAGGGTTAAATTCGTATTTTGGGGTGATTTTGAGGTCCTAAAGTGGGATTTGAAGGGTTAAATCGGGATTTTGGGGTCCCCCTGCTCAGCTACGTGGTGGCCCCGCACAGGATCTGTGGTGAGGAAAGGGTTAAAACGGGTTAAATTGGGGTTAAAAGGGTTAAATTTGGGGTAAAATGGGATTAAATGGGGATTTTGGGGGTTAACATGGGATTTAAAGGGTTAAAGTGGGGCTTAAAGGGTTAAGTTTGGGTTGAATTGGGTTTAAAGGGTTAATTTTGGGTTAAAATTGGGGGTCTGGGTCTTAGATTGGGGCTTAAAGGGTTAAATCTGGGATATTTTTTTGGGGGGATTTAAATTGGGGTTTAAGGGGTTAAATTTGGGTTAAAATGGGGTTAAAGTGGGATTTTGGGGTCTTAAAATGGGGTTAAAGTGGGGTTTAAAGGGTTAAATTTGGGTTAAAGTGGGGGTTAAAGGGTTAAATTTGGGTTTAAAGGGTTAAATTTGGGGTAAAATGGGGTTAAATTGGGATTTTGGGGTCTTAAATTTGGGTTAAAGTGGGGTTTGAAGGGTTAAATTGAGGGGTTTGTTTGGGGGGCAGGATTTGGGTTTCCCGGCCTGAATTTTGGGTCAATTTCGGAATTTTTTGGGTCAATTTCGGGATTTTTTTGGGTCAATTTCGGGATTTTTTGGTGTCTCTGCGTTGAATTTGGGGATAATTTCGGGATTTTTTGGACAATTTCAGATTTTTTTTGTGTTTCCGGGGTGAATTTTGGGTGAATTTCGGGATTTTTTTGGGTCAATTTCGAGATTTGTTGGGTACATTCGGGATTTTCTGGACAATTTCAGATTTTTTGGGGGTTTCCGGGGTGAATTTTGGGTTAATTTCGGGATTTTTTGGGAGAATTCTGGGATTTTTTTGGATTTCCTGGGCTGAATTTTGGGACTTTTTGGGGATTTTTTTTTTTTTTTTGGTTTCTGGGCTAAATTTCGGGGTTAATTTTGGGGTTTTTTTGGTTTCTGGGTTGCATTTTGGTCAATTTTGGGATTTTTTGGGTTAAAATTTGGGGGGGTTTGGGCCAATTCCGGGATTTTTTTGGTTAATTTTGGATTTTTTGGGGTTTCTGGGCTGAATTTTGGGGGTTTTTGGGGGATTTTGGGATAATTGGGATTTCGGGAGGTTTTGGGCTGAATTTTGGGGTTTTTTTGACTTTCGGGGCTGAATTTTTGGTCAATTCTGGGATTTTTTTTGGGCCAATTTTGGGATTTTTTGGGTCAATTTCGGACTTTTTGGGGTTTCTGGGCTGAGTTTTGGGTTAATTTCGGGATTATTTTGGGAGAATTTCGGGACTTTTTGGCTCAATTTTGGGATTTTTGGGACAATTTCAGCACTTTTGGGGGTTTCTGGGCTGAAATTTGGGTCAATTCTGGGATTTTTTTGGGTCAATTCTGGGATTTTTTGGGTCAGTTTTGGGATTTTTTGGGTTCTTGGCTGAATTTTGGGATTTTCTGGGGTTCCTGGGCTGAATTTTGGGTTCAATTCTTGCTTTTTTTGGGGTCAATTCCGGTATTTTTTGGGTAAAATTTGGGGGTTTTTGGGCCAATTTCACATTTTTTTGGGTTTCTGGGCTGAATTTTGGGTCAATTCTGGGATTTTTTGGGTCAGTTCTGGATTTGTAGGGACAATTTAGGGATTTTTTGGGTCAATTCTGGATTTTTTTTGGGGTTTCGGGGCTGAATTTTGGGTTCATTTCTTGATTTTTTTGGGGTCAATTCCGGGATTTTTTGGTAAAATTTGGGGTTTTTTGGGCAATTTCACATTTTTTGGGGTTTCTGGGCCGAAATTTGGGGCTGAATTTTGGATCTTTTTGCATTTCTGGGCTAAATTTTGGGTCAATTCTGGGATTTTTTGGGTCAATTCTGGGATTTTTTGGGTCAGTTTTGGGATTTTTTGGGTTCTAGGCCTGAATTTCGGGATTTTCTGGGGTTCCTGGGCTGAATTTTGGGTTCAATTTCTTGATTTTTTTGGGATCAATTCCGGTATTTTTTGGGGTAAAATTTGGGGGTTTTTGGGCCAATTTCAGATTTTTTTGGGTTTCTGGGCTGAATTTTGGGTCAATTCCGGCATTTTTTGGGTCAGTTCTGGGATTTGTAGGGACAATTTAGGGATTTTTGGGGTCAATTCTGGATTTTTTTTTGGGTTTCGGGGCTGAATTTTGGGTTAATTTCTTGATTTTTTGGGTCAATTCCGGGATTTTTTGGGTAAAATTTGGGGTTTTTTGGGCCAATTTCACATTTTTTGGGGTTTCTGGGCTGAATTTTGGGCTGGATTTTGGGGTTTTTTGGGGTCTCTGGGCCGAAACTTGGGCTGATTTTGGGAATTTTTTTTCCTCATTTCTGGGCTGAATTTTGGGTCAATTCTGGGACATTTTGGGTCAATTCCGATTTTTTTTATTTATTTTTTTTAATTCCTCCCCTCCCCCCCCCCAGGTCGCTCCGGGAGCCGCTCGAGCATCGCCGACCCCTCCCCCACCCCCGCCCCTCCCCCACCCCCGGACTGACCCCCGCCCCCGCCCCTCCCCCACCCCCCCCCCAAAAAAAAAACACTACAAAAAAAAACGGGGGGGGGGAGGGGCGGGCCCCACCCCCCACCCCCCCCCGAGGTTTTATTTTTGTACCCCCGCCCCTCCCCCACCCCCATTTTGGGGGGATTTTGGAGAAAAACGGAAAAAAAGGAAAAAAAAAAATCAAAATTTTGGTGTCGTGGTCATTGGGGGGGAGGGGCGGGGGGGGGAGGGGCGGGGGGGGAGGGGTCCCGGGTGGGATTTTGGGGGGTTTACCCCAAATTTGGGGGGTTTTAATTCAAATTTTGGGGGTTTTAATCAAATTTTGGGATTTTTTTCCCCCCCATTTTTGACATTTTTTAATCCCAAATTTTTAGAATTTTTTTGATCCAAAATTTTTGGGGTTTTTTTATGCAAATTTGGGGATTTTTTTTTTTTTTCCGCATTTTTGGGATTTTTTTTAAATCCAATTTTTGGGATTTTTAAATTCAAATTTTGGAATTTTCCAATCCAAATTTTGGGATTTTTTTTTTTCCCTCAATTTTGGAAGTTTTTAATTCAAATTTTGGGATTTTTGATCCAAATTTTGGGATTTTTTTCCTCAAATTTTGGGGGTTTTAAATTGAAATTTTGGAATTTTTTATTCCAAATTTTGGGATTGTTTTAATCCAAATTTTGAGAATTTTTACCCCAATTTGGGGGGGTTTTACCCCCAATTTTTAAAGGGTTTTTTTTTTCCCCCTCAAATTATGGGTTTTTTAAAGTCAAATTTGGGGATTTTTTTATCCAAATTTTGGGAATTTTTTTCCTCGTTTTTGGGTTTTTTTTTTCATCAAATTTTGGGATTTTTAAAATCCAAATTTTGGGATTTCTTTCCCCCCCATTTTGAGGATTTTTTACCCCAATTTTGGGGGGGATTTTCCCTCAAGTTTTTAGGATTTTTTTTTACCCAAATTTTTGGGATTTTTTTCTCTATTTTTCTACTCCCCCCCCCCCCCCCAATTTTTGGGAGTTTTTTCAACTTTTGGGGGAATTTTCCCCATTTTTGGGTCCTTTAACCCCAATTTTGGGTTTTTTTTCCCAATTTCTCAGCCCCCAACCCCACAAATTTTTTTTTCTCTCCTTTTCCCTTTTTCGTGAACATTTTTTATTCCAAAAAATCCCCAAAATTCCCCCAAAATCTCCCAAAAATCTCCCAAAAAATCCCCCCAAAAATCCCAAATTTCCCACAAAAAATCCCAAAAAATTGCCCAAAATTTCCCCAAAATTACCCAAAAAAAACCCCAAATTTCCCCCAAATTTGCCCTATAAATCCCCAAATCTCCCAAAAATCCAAAAAACCTCTTAAATATCCCCAAAGTTCCCCAAAAATCCCAGAATTTCCCAAAATTTCCACTAAAAATCCCCAAAAAATCCCCAAAATCCCCCAAAATCCCCAAAATCCCCCAAAAATCCCCCAAAATCCGCACAAATTTTCCCCAAAATCCCCCCAAATTCCTCAAATTCCCCAAAGTGTCCCAAAAAATCCCAAAATTTCCCCTAAAACGTCCCAAAAATCTCCAAACCTCCCCAAACTTCCCCTCCCCCCCCCCCCCTCACCTCTCGCTCCCCTCTCTCCCCCCTCCCCCCTCCCGCCCCTCCCCCACCGCCCCCCGGAAGGTCCTCCAGCCCCTCCCCCACCTGCCCCGCGGCCACCGCGGCCACCAGCCCCTCCCCCACCCAAACCCCTCCCCCCACCCCAAGCCCCTCCCCCACCCCCGGCGCCGGCCCCGCCCACTCCCCCCCGGGCCCCTCCCCCCTCCCGCCCCTCCCCCAGCGCAGCCCCGCCCCCGCCGCGGCCACCAGGACCCCCCCGGCGGCCACCAGGGCCAGCGGCCACCCCGCGACCCCCCCCCGACCCCCCCGCTGACCCCCTCGGTGACCTCGGTGACCCCTGGGTGACCCCCAGTGGTCAGTTGGTCTGGGGTGGTCACTCCATCCCCAGTGGTCACTCGGTGGCCCTCAGTGGTCACTCGGCCTGGGGTGGTCACTCGGTGACCCCCCCGTGACCCCTGGGTGACCCTCGGTGGTCACTCCATCCCCAGTGGTCACTCGATGACCCCCGGTGGTCACTCGGTCCGGGGTGGTCACTCGGGGTCCCTCGGTGGTCACTCGGTGGCTCAAGGGGCTCGTGGTGGTCACTCGGAGCTCTGGGGCGGTCACTCGGCCCTCGGTGGTCACTCGGTGGCCCCCGGTGGTCAGTTGGAGGTCCGGGGTGGTCAGTTGGACCCCAGTGGTCACTCGGTATCCCCTGGTGGTCACCTGGTGGCCCAAGGGGTTCATGGTGGTCACTGGGGGTCACTCGGTGGCCCTCAGTGGTCACTCAGTGGTCAGATGGCCTGGGATGGTCACTGTGGTCACTCTGAGTCCCCAGTGGTCACTCCGTGTCCCTCAGTGGTCACTCAGTGGCCGAAAAGGTCCCCAGTGGTCACTCAGTGGTCTGGGGTGGTCACTCAGACCTCAGTGGTCACTTCGGTGGCCCAAGGAGCTCGTGGTGGTCACTGGGGTCACTCGGTGGCCCTCAGTGGTCACTCGGTGGCCCAAGGGGTCCCCAGTGGTCACTCCGTGTCCCTCAGTGGTCAGTTGGCCTGGGCTGGTCACTTGGTTCCCCTCTGTGGTCACTCTGTGTCCCCCAGTGGTCACTCTGTGGCCTGGGGTGGTCACTCAGACCCCAGTGGTCACTCGGTGGCCCTCGGTGGTCACTCTGTGGTCTGGGGTGGTCACTCGGTCCCCAGTGGTCACCTGGTGGCCCTCAGTGGTCACTCGGTGGCCCAAGGGTCCCCAGTGGTCAGTTGTCCCTCCGTGGTCACTGTGGTCACTCTGTGTCCCTCAGTGGTCACTGTGGTCACTCAGTGGTCACTCGGTCCCCAATGGTCACTCTGTGTCCCTCAGTGGTCACTCTCCCCCAGTGGTCAGTTAGTCCAGGGTGTCACTCACACCCCAGTGGTCACTCTGTGTCCTTCAGTGGTCACTGTGGTCACTCAGTGGTCACTCAGACCCCAGTGGTCACTCTGTGTCCCTCAGTGGTCACTCGGTGGCCCACAGGGTCCCCAGTGGTCACTTGGTGGTCTGGGGTGGTCACTCTGTGTCTCCCAGTGGTCAGTTAGTCCAGAGTGGTCACTCAGTCCCCAGTGGTCACTCTCCCCCAGTGGTCAGTTGGTCCAGGGTGGTCACTCAGACCCCAGTGGTCACTCTCTGTCCCTCCGTGGTCACTGTGGTCACTCTGTGTCCATCCGTGGTCACTCTGTGTCCCTCAGTGGTCACTCTGGTCCCCAGTGGTCACTGTGGTCACTCAGTGGCCCAAGGGGTCCCCAGTGGTCACCTGGTGGCCCTCAGTGGTCAGTTGTCCATCCGTGGTCACTCCGAGTCCCTCAGTGGTCACTCCGTGTCCATCGGTGGTCACTGTGGTCACTGTGGTCACTCTGAGCTCCCCAGTGGTCAGTTGTCCATCCGTGGTCACTCTGAGCTCCCCAGTGGTCAGTTGTCCATCCGTGGTCACTGTGGTCACTGTGGTCACTCCGTGTCCCTCGGTGGTCACTCTGAGCTCCCCAGTGGTCAGTTGTCCATCCGTGGTCACTGTGGTCACTGTGGTCACTCCGTGTCCCTCGGTGGTCAGTTTGTCCATCCGTGGTCAGTTGTCCATCGGTGGCCGTGGGGGGAGGGGCGGCGGCCGCCAGGAGGAGCCAAAGGGCCACGGGAGGGGGGGGGAGGGGCCCCATGGCCGGGGGCGCCTGGGGGAGGGGAGGGACCAAAAATTGACAAAATGGCCCCAAAAATCCCAAAATTTCCACCCAAAATCAGCAAAAATTGCCAAAATTCCACCCCCAAAAGACCCAAAAATTCCAAAATTCAACCAAAATTCCACCCAAAAATCCCCAAAATTTCCACCCAAAAATTCCCCAATTTTCCACCCAGAAATCCTTAAAAAATCCACCCAAAAACCCCAAAATTTCCACCCAAAATTCACCCAAAAAATCCCAAAATTTCCACCTCAAAATCCACCCAAAAATCCCAAAATTCACTCCAAAATTTCCACCCAAAATGCACCAAAAAAATCCCAAAATTTCCACCAAAAATCCTTAAAAAATCCACCAAAAATCCCAAAATTTCCATCCAAAATCCAGCCAAAAATACCAAAATTCACCCCAAAAAATCCCCAAAATTTCTACCCACAATCCACCCAAAATTCCCCAAAAATTTCTACCCAAAATCCGCCCAGAAAATCCCAAAATTTCCACCCAAAACCCCAAAATTTCTACCCAAAATCCCCCAAAAAATCCCAAAGTTTCCACCACAAAAATCCTAAAAAATCCCCCCCAAAAACGCCAAAATTTCCACTCAAATTCACCCAAAATCCTCCCAAAATTCTCCAGTTTTACCGAAATGCCCCAAAACTCCCCAAGTTTCCCCCCAAATCCCCCAAATTCCTCAAATTTCCCCCAAAATCCTCAAAATTTCCCCTGAATTCCCCCAAAATCCCCCAAACTTTCCCTAAATGACCCAAATTTACCCAAATCCCCCAAATTTCCCCCAAATTTCCCCCAAAATCCCCAAATTTTCTCCTGATTTCCCCCCAAAATCTCCCCCAAAGTTTCCCAAATTCACCAAAATCCTCCCAAAATTCTCCATTTTCCCCAAAATCCCCCAAAACTCCCCCAAGTTTACCCCCGAATGCCCCAAATCCTCAAATTTTCACCAAAATCCTCAAAATTTCCCCTGAATTCCCCCAAAATCTCCCCCAAAATCCCCAAATCCCCCAAATTTTCCCCCAAATTTGCCCAAAATCCCCGAATTTTCTCCTGATTTTCCCCAAAATACCTCAAAGTTTCCCAAATTCACCAAAATCCCCCAACTTCCCCCCAAAATCCTCAAATTTTCACCAAAATCCCCAAATTTCCACTGAATTTCCCCAAAATCTCCCCCAAAATCCCCAAAGTTTCCCTAAATGACCCAAAATCCCCCAAATTTCCCCGAAAATCCCCCCAAATCCTCCATTTTTCCCCAAATTCCCCAAAACTCCCCCAACTTTGCCCCCAAATCTCCCCAAAATCCTCAAATTTCCCCCAAATTTCCCCCGAATTCCCCCAAAATCTCCCCAAAATCCCCCAAAGTTTCCCCAAATCCCCCAAACTCCCCCGAATTTGCCCAAAATCCCCCGAATTCGCCCAAACCCCCACCTTCACCTCGGGCCGGGCGGAAGTGGCGGCGCCGGAAGCGCGGGGGGGGAGGGGCCCCCCAAAATCCCACAAACGGCCCCAAAACCACGCCCGGGGCGGGGGAGGGGAAAAACACAAAATCGCCCAAAATTAACCCAAAATCAACCAAAAAAACCCCAAATCCAACTGAAAAACCCCAAATCCCCAAATTCACCCCAAAAATCCCCCATAATCAACCCAAAAAACCCAACCCCCCCCAAATTCCCACCAAAATCCCCAAAATCCTCCAAATTCACCCCTAAAAAACCCAAAATCACCCAAAAAAGCCCAAAATCACCCCCAAAACCCCAAAATTACCCAAATTCACCCCAAAAATCACCCAAATTTCCCCCCAAATCCAACTGAAAAACCCCCAAATCCCCCCAAATTCACCCAAAAAAACCCCAAAATCCTCCAAAATCAACCCAAAACTCCAAAATAACCCAAATTCAACCCAAAATCCGACCCCAAAATCCCACAAACGGCCCCAAAACCACGCCCGGCGCTGGGGGAGGGGAAAAACACAAAATCGCCCAAAATTAACCCAAAATCAACCAAAAAAAACCCAAATCCAACTGAAAAACCCCAAAATCCCCCAAATTCACCCCAAAAATCATGAAAATTCACCCAAAAATCCCCCAAAATCAACCAAAAAAAAACCAAAATCACCCCAATTCACCCCAAAATAACCCAAATTCAGCCCAAAAACCCCAAAATCAACCAAAAAAACCCCAAAATCCCCAAATTCACCCCAAAAATCCCCCAAAATCAACCAAAAAACCCCCAAATCACCCCAAAATTACCCAAATTCAACCCAAAATCCCCCCAAATTCGCACTAAAAACCCCAAAACAGCCCAAAATCAACCCAAATTCACCCCCAAATCCTCCAAAATTAACCCAAAAATCACCGAAAATCAACCAAAAAACCCAAATTCACCCCAAAAATCACCCAAAATCAACCCCAAAGCCCCAAATTTCCCCCAAATCCAACTGGAAAATCCCAAAATCGCCCAAAAAACCCCAAAATCCTCTACAATCAACCCAAACCCCCCAAAATAACCCAAACTGACCCCAAAAATCCCCCAAATTCAACACAAAAAAAACCCAAAAAAATCCAAAAAAATTTTAAAAATCCCAAAAACCCCCCCGAAAATGTCAAAAAATTCCCCAAAAAACCCAAAAAAATCCCCCCACAACCCTAAAAAAAAAAATCCCCCAAAATCCCAAAAAAACCCCAAAAACCCCCCAAAATAAAAAAAAAACAAAAATCCCCCAAAAATCCCAAATAAATCCCAAAAAACCCAAAAAAATCTTTAAAAATCCCCAAAAAACCCCAAAAAATCCCCCCAAAAAAATCCCAAAAATCCCCCAAAAATCCCCAAAAAATCCCAAAAAATCCCCCCCAAAAATCCCTAAAAACCCCAAAAAAATTCCAAAAAAATCCCCAAAATCCCCTCCCAGTATAAACCAGTCCAAACCAGTCCGGCTCTGCTGCTCAAACATTTTTATTCCCCCCCAAATTTTCGGGGCCTTCATCATCTTCATCATCATCATCATCACCAAATTTGGACCAAATTTGGGTCAAAATTGGGTCAAATTTGGGTCAAATTTGGGGTTTTTTGGGTTTGCCTCAAAATCCCCTTTTGGGACCGTCCCAAAATGGGGAAAAATTGAAAATTTGGGGTTTTTGGGGCCTTCATCTTCATCATCTTCATCATCTTCATCACCATCATCTTCATCAAACTGGGACCGAAATTGGGTCAAAATTTGGGTCAAATTTGGGTCAAATTTGGGTCAAAATTGGGGTTTTTTGGGTTCGCCCCAAAATCCCCTTTTGGGACCTTCCCAAATTGGGGAAAATTTGGGGTTTTTGGGGCCTTCATCTTCATCATCTTCATCATCATCATCTTCATCATCATCATCATCATCATCACCAAAATTGGGTCAAATTTGGGTCAAAATTGGGTCAAAATTGGGGTTTTTTGGGTTCGTCCCAAAATCCCCTTTTGGGACCGTCCCAAAATTTCCCAAATTTGGGGTTTTTGGGGCCTTCATCTTCATCGTCTTCATCGCCAAACTGGGACCCAACTGGGCCAAACTGGGCGGGGTTTTGGGATTCGGGAATGGCCCAAATTGGGTCAAATTCGGGGTTTTTTGGGGCGTTTTCCTCCAGGTTCCAAAGGCGGCGAAATTCGGCGTCGCTGATTTCTTCCTCTTCATCCTCATCATCATCATCGTCATCGTCATCTGCATCAAACTGGGGCCAAACTGGGCCAAACTGGGAGCGTTTTTGGGGTCTTTCTTTGGGGTTTGGAGACCCCAAATTTGGGTGGGATTTGGGGTTTTTGGGACTTTCCCAAAATGGGCCAAATTTGGCTTTTTTTGGACCTTCATCTTCATCATCTTCATCATCTTCATCTTCATCGAACTGGGACCGAACTGGTCCAAACTGGGAGAGTTTTTGGGGTTCTGGAGACCCCAAATTTGGGTCGGATTTGGGGGTTTTGGGATTTTCCAATAATGTCCCAAATTTGGGGGTTTTGGGGCCTTCATCATCATCATCTTCTTCATCATCATCATCATCATTTTCATCACCCTCAAACTGGGACTGAACTGGGCCAAACTGGGAGCGTTTTTGGGGTCTCTCTTGGGGTTTTGGCGACCCCAAATTTGGGTCGGATTTGGCATTTTTCGGATCATCTTCTGGAACCTCCGAAATGGGGCCAGATTTGGGGTTTTTGGGGGTCTTAGGACCTTCATCTTCATCATCTTCATCACCCTCAAACTGGGACTGAACTGGTCCAAACTGGGAGAGTTTTTGGGCTCTTTCTTGATGTTTTGATGACCCCAAATTTGGGTCGGATTTGGGGTTTTGGGGATCGTCTTCTCTAACCTCCAAAAATGACCCAAATTTGGGTTTTTCAGCTTTTTTTGGACCTTCATCTTCATCATCTTCATCACCCTCAAACTGGGGCCGAACTGGTCCAAACTGGGGCCGTTCCTGATGTGTTTGTGACCCCAAATTTGGGTCGGATTTGGCATTTTTGGGATTTTTCCAAATGGGGCCAAATTTGGGGGTTTTGGGGTTTTTCTGGCCTTCATCTTCATCATCTTCATCACCCTCAAACTGGGACCGAACTGGTCCAAACTGGGACCGAACTGGGCCAGACTGGGAGCGTTTTTGGGCTTCTGGAGACCCCAAATTTGGGTCGGATTTGGGGTTTTGGGGATCGTCTTCTGTAACCTCCAAAATGGGGCCAAATTTGGGTTTTTTGGGGCCTTCATCTTCATCATCTTCATCCCCAAACTGGGACTGAACTGGTCCAAACTGGGAGAGTTTTTGGGCTCTTTCTTGGCTTTTTGACGACCCCAAATTTGGGTCAGATTTGGCATTTTTCGGATCATCTTCTGGAACCTCCGAAATGGGGCCAAATTTGGGTTTTTTGGGGCCTTCATCTTCATCATCTTCATCACCTTCATCATCCTCAAAGTGGGACCGAACTGGTCCAAACTGGGAGAGTTTTTGGGCTCTTTCTTGGCGTTTTGATGACCCCAAATTTGGTTGGGATTTGGCATTTTTCGGATCATCTTCTGCAACCTCCGAAATGGGGCCAAATTTGGGTTTTTTGGGGCCTTCATCTTCATCATCTTCATCACCCTCAAACTGGGACCGAACTGGGCCAAACTGGGAGAGTTTTTGGGCTCTTTCTTGATGTTTTGATGACCCCAATTTTGGGCGGGATTTGGGATTTTCGGAACCTGCCGGAACCTCCCAAAACCTGTGCAAAACCCTCAAATCTTCCTCATCTTCATCTTCATCATCCTCATCCTCCTCCTCCACGAACTTCGCCCAATCAGAGCCCTCGGGCGGCCACGGCGCCCCGCCCCCCAGCCCCGCCCCGCCCGGGGGCGCGGCCGGCCGGTAATCGTGGCAGAGCGGCCCGGCCAGGCTCGGGCCGCACCGAGCGGTCACTCCGAAGTCCAGCCGTCCACTCCCCGCGAAGCACGACCTCTCCGGCCACTCGCCGGCGGTCAGCGGCCACCGGCACGTCCCCAGGTGGTCATCGTCCCAGCCGTGGTCTTCGTCCCACACCTGCAGCTCCAGGTGGGCGTCCGGCCGCAGCCGCACCTGGCCGAGCTCCAGCCGCTGACCCCAGAGTGGACGCTCGCTGTTCCAGGCCGTGGCGGTCCGAGCGCGGCGGTCGGCGAAGATGACCCACACGTAGGCGTCCGTGGGGGTCAGCGGGTCGCCGCGCCAGCCGCGGCCGGCCACGATGCGGACGGAGAGGTGGGCGAGGCCGCGGTGGGCGGGGCAGCACGGGGAGCCGCCCAGGGGGAGGGGCCAGGGCGAGCAGGCGCAGTGGCACGGGTGGGGGGGAGGGGAGCCAGGGGAGGGGTCAGCGGGGTCAGCTCGGGGGTCACCGAGGTCAGCGGGGTCAGCTCGGGGGTCACCGAGGTCAGCGGGGTCATCTTGGTGGTTGGAGGAAAGGTCAGCACGGACGGCACCTGGAAGGGTCAGCGGAGTGGTCAGTGGTGTGGTCATTGGAGTGGTCATCATGGTGGTCATTGGAGTGGTCAGTGGAGTGGTCAGTGGAGTGGTCAGTGGAGTGGTCAGTGCTGTGGTCAGCAGTGTGGTCAGCAAGGTGGTCAGTGCTGTGGTCAGTGGTGTGGTTATTGGAGTGGTCATCGTGGTGGTCATTGGAGTGGTCAGTGGAGTGGTCAGTGGAGTGGTCAGCAAGGTGACCACTGCCCTTCCCACTCCCCTCCCCACCCCACTGACCACTCCACTGTCCATTCCCCACCCCACTCCCCACCCCACTGACCATCAGGATGACCACTCCCCACTCCACTGACCACTCCCCTTTCCCACCCCACTGCCCATCAAGATGACCACTGACCACCCCACTTCCCACCCCACTGACCACTCCAGTGACCACTGCACTGACCACTGACCACCCCACTGACCACTGACCACCACACTGACCACTCTCCACCACACTGACCACTCCCTCCCCACTGCACTGACCACTCCACTGACCACTGACCACCCCACTGCCCATCAGGATGACCATCGCACTGCCCACTCCCCTTCTCGCTCCACTGACCACTCCCTCCCACCCCACTGACCATCAGGATGACCACTACACTGACCACCCCATTGTCCACTCCCCACCCCACTGCCCATCAGGATGACCACTGCCCACCCCACTGACCACTGCCCACCCTCCCCACCGCACTGACCACTGCACTGACCACTGCACTGACCACTCCCCTTTCCCACCCCACTGCCCATCAGGATGACCGCTGCCCTCCCCACTGACCACTTCCCACCCCACTGCCCATCAGGATGACCCCACTGCCCATCCCACTGACCGCTGCCCTCCCCACTGACCACTGCCCACCCCACTTCCCACCCCACTGACCACTCCAGTGACCACTCCACTGACCACTGACCACCCCACTGCCCATCAGGATGACCACTGCCCACCCCACTGACCACTGCACTGACCACCCCACTGCCCATCAGGATGACCACTGCCCACCCCACTGACCACTGCACTGACCACCCCACTGCCCATCAGGATGACCACTGCCCACCCCACTGACCACTGACCACCCCACTGACCACTGACCACCCCACTGCCCATCAGGATGACCACCCCACTGACCACTGCCCACCCCACTGCCCATCAGGATGACCCCACTGCCCATCCCACTGACCGCTGCCCTCCCCACTGACCACTGCCCACCCTCCCCACCGCACTGACCACTGCACTGACCACTGCCCACCCCACTGCCCATCAGGATGACCCCACTGACCACTCCCGCCGCACTGACCGCTGGCCGCGCCGCGTCCGGCACAGCTGCAGTTGACCCTCAGCGCTTTGGCCGCCACGTAGCTGCGCACGGCCGCCCGCAGCGCCCGGCGCCGGGGGTCAGCGGCCGGCAGCAGGGCGTGCAGCGGCCAGAGGTCAGCCTCCACCACGGCCGGAGCGTCCGGCACGCTCTTGAGCCAGCGCGAGAAATCCTCCGGCCGCCCGAAGGCCAGGTCGCCGTCGCGGTCAGCGCCTCCGTCCACCTCCAGCAGCCGCTGGCCGAAGAACTCGCCGAAGGTCACGTTGCCCTCGGTGGCCGCCCGCGCCGTCCGGCAGGCGGCCGCGGCCGCGCTGACCGCCCCGAAGGTCAGCTCGGTCCGCAGGCAGTCGGACGCCTCCTGCGCCCCCACTCCGGCCATGGCGGCGCGGCAGAGCCGGACGGCGGTCAGCGTCCGGAGGCGGCCGCCCAGGCGCGCTGACCGCACGGCGTGGGTGCCGAAGGTGGACACCAGCTCGGCGTAGGCCGCGGCCGTGGCCGGAGTGAAGCGCGGCGGGAGGGAGCGGACGGCGCGGGCGAAGGAGGGGGAGGGGCGGGCCGAGCCGGGGTCCAGCCAGGTCCTGGGGGGGGCAAGAGGTCAGTGTGAGAGTGGTCACTCTGGAGTGGTCACTTTGGGGCAGTGGTCACTTCAGAGTGGTCACTTAAGGACTGGTCACTTTGATGGCACTGGTCACTCTGGCACTGGTCACTTTGGGGCAGTGGTCACTTTGGAGTGGTCACTCTGGAGTGGTCACTTTGGGAGTGGTCACTCTGGAGTGGTCACTTTGTCACTGGTCACTTTGGTAATGGTCACTTTAGAGTGGTCACTTTGGTAATGGTCACTCTGGAGTGGTCACTTTGGGAGTGGTCACTTTAGAGTGGTCACTTTGGGAGTGGTCACTTTGGGAGTGGTCACTTTGGGAGTGGTCACTTTGGTAATGGTCACTTTGGGAGTGGTCACTTTGGGAGTGGTCACTTTAGAGTGGTCACTTTGGGAGTGGTCACTTTGGGAGTGGTCACTCGGGAGTGGTCACTCTGGTAGTGGTCACTTTGGGACTGGTCACTTTGGGAGTGGTCACTCTGGGAATGGTCACTTCAGAGTGGTCACTTTGGGAGTGGTCACTTTGTCACTGGTCACTTTGGGAGTGGTCACTTTAGAGTGGTCACTTTGGGAGTGGTCACTCGGGAGTGGTCACTTTGGGAGTGGTCACTTTAGAGTGGTCACTTTGGTAATGGTCACTCTGGAGTGGTCATTTTGGGAGTGGTCACTTTGGGACTGGTCAGTTTGGAGTGGTCACTCTGGCACTGGTCACTCTGGAAGTGGTCACTTGGAGTGGTCACTTTGGGAATGGTCACTCTGGCAGGGCAGTGGTCACTGTCAGCGGTCACTTTGGCAGTGGTCACTTTGGGAATGGTCACTTTGGCAGTGGTCAGCTTGGTGGAGTGGTCACTTTGAGAGCGGTCACTCTGTCCCTGGTCACTCTGCAGTGGTCACTCTGTCCCTGGTCACTCTGGCCGGGCAGCGGTCACTCCGTGTTCCTGCTCACTCTGGCAGTGGTCAGTCAGTGTCAGTGGTCACTCTGTTGGTCACTCTGGGGCTGGGACCCCGCTGCCACCACCCCGGGGACAGCCCCGCCCACCCGCACGGCCCCGCCCACCCAGACACAGGCCCCGCCCACCCCGAGGATGAGGAGATGGAGATGAGGATGAAGATGAAGAACATGGAGACAAAGATGGAGAAGATGGAAATGACGAGCAAGAGAAAGATGAAGACGAAGATGGAGCTGAAGATGAGGATGAAGATGATGAAGAAGATCAAGATAATGAAGAGGATTAGGATGATGAAGATAAAGATGAAGATGAAGGTGAAGATGGTGAAGATGAAGATGATGATGAAGATGAAGAACCTGAGGAAGATGAGAATGAAGACAAAGATGGGGAAAATGAAGAAGATGAAAACGAAGACCAAGACAAAGATGAAACTGAAGATGAAAATGGAGCTGAAAATAAAGATGGAGGTGATGAAGATGAAGATGATGAGGATGATGAAGATGATGAAGATGAAGAACCTGAGGAACATCAACATAAAGTCGAAGACAAAGATGGAGAACATGGAAATGAAGACCAAGACAGAGACGAAACTGAAAATAAAGATGAAGATGAAGATGAAGATGAAGATGAAGATGAAGATGAAGATGAAGACGAAGATGAAGATGATGAAGACAATGAAGATGAGGATGATGAAGATGAAGAACCTGAGGAACATGAACATGAAGTCGAAGACAAAGATGGAAACGAAGACCAAGACAGAGACGGAACTGAAAATAAAGATGAAGATGAAGATGAAGATGAAGATGAAGATGAAGATATGAAGATGAAGATGAAGATGAACATGGAGATGGAGAAAAAGATGGAGAACATGGAAATGAAGACCAAGACAGAGACGAAACTGAAAATAAAGATGAAGATGAAGATGAAGATGAAGATGAAATCAAGATCAGGATAATGAAGATGATGAAGATGAGGATGATGAAGATGAAGAACCTGAGGAACATGAACATGAAGTCGAAGACCAAGATGGAAACGAAGACCAAGACAGAGACGAAACTGAAAATAAAGATGAAGATGAAGATGAAGATGAAGATGAAGATGAAGATGAAGATGAAGATGAAGATGAAATCAAGATCAGGATAATGAAGATGATGAAGATGAGGATGATGAAGATGAAGAACCTGAGGAACATGAACATGAAGTCGAAGACCAAGATGGAAACGAAGACCAAGACAGAGACAAAACTGAAAATGAAGATGAAGACAAAGATGAGGATCAGGATGAAGATGAAAGTGATGATGAAGATGAAGATAAAGATGAAGATGAAGATGAAGACAATGAAGATGAGGATGATGAAGATGAGGATGAGGATGATGAAGATGAAGAACCTGAGGAACATCAACATAAAGTCGAAGACAAAGATGGAGAACATGGAAATGAAGACCAAGAGAAAGACGGAGCTGAAGATAAAGATGAAGATGAAGACAAAGATGAGGATGATGAAGATGATGAAGATGAAGATAAAGATAAAGATGAAGATGAAGAATATGAAAGTGAAGAACCTGAGGAAGATGAAGATGAAGATGAACATGGAGATGGAGAAGATGAAGAACATGGAAATGGAGACCGAGACAAACATGGAGATGAAGACAAAGATGGAGACGGAGACAAAGATGAGGATGATGATGATGAGGATGACGAAGATGGAGATGAAGGCACCGACCAGTAGAAGACGCAGCGGATCTGCTGCCAGCTGAGCGCGCTCCGGTCCTGCCGCTGCCAGCGCAGCCCCTCCTGGGCCAGCCGGGACTGGGACCCCGCTGCCACCACCCCGGCGCCCCCGCGCCCCCAGCCCACCCCCAGGCGCCACCCGGCCGTCACCGCCGTCCCCACCGCCGTCCCCACCGCGCCCGCGCCCGCCGCCACGCGCGACTGGCGGTGGCAGCGGCGGCCGGAGCGCCAGCCGCCCACGGCCGCGGGGACGCGCACGGGGGACGAGGGGCGCAGGGCGTCGGGGCACAGCGCGCAGCGGGGGGCGGCCTTGGGGACACCCTTGGGACCTCTGGGGACACCCTTGGGACCTCTGGGGACACCCTTGGGACCTCTGTGATCTCTGGGACCTCTGGGGACACCATTGGGGACACCCCTGGGACCTTTGGGGACACCTTTGGGGACATCTTTGGGACCTTTGACACCTTTGGGGTCACCTCTGGGACCTTTGGGGACATCTTTGGCACCCTTGAGGACACCTTCCGGGTCATCTTTGTCACCTCTGTCACCTCTGTGACCTCTGGGGACACCAGGGCCACCTCTGGGGTCACCTTTGGGGACACCAGGGTCACCTTGGTCACCTCTGTCACCTCTGGGATCATCTTTGTCACCTTTGGGGTCACCTTTGTCACCTCTGGCACCTCTGGGGACACCTTTGGGGACACCTCTGTCACCTTTGGGGTCACCATTGTCATCTCTGGGGACATCAGGGCCACCATGGTCACTGTCACTCCAGGTGCCACCTTGGCCACCATTGTCATTGTCACCATCATCACCCAAAGTGCCACCAGGGCCACCACTGTCCTCATCCTTCCAGCTGTCCCTGGTGTCCCCCGGGCCACCCCAAGTGCCACCAGGGCCACCATGGTCACCTCCATTGTCACCATCGTCATCCCAGGTGCCACCATGGCCACCATGGTCACCTTCACCCCAGGTGCCACCATCGTCCCCATTGTCCCTGGTGACCCCATTGTCCCCAGGACCATCCCAAGTGCCCCCAGGGCCACCAGGGCCACCTCCATTGTCACCATCGTCATCCCAGGTGCCACCAGGGCCACCAGGGCCACCATGGTCACCTCCATTGTCACCATCGTCATCCCAAGTGCCACCAGGGCCATCCCTAAAGCCACCAGTGCCACCAGGGCCACCATGGTCAGTGTCAACCCAAGTGCCACCATGGTCACCTTCACCCCAGGTGTCCCCATTGTCCCCAGGGCCATCCCAAGTGTCCCCAGGGCCACCATGGTCACCTCCATTGTCACCATCGTCATCCCAAGTGCCACCAAGGCCACCAGGGCCACCTCCATTGTCCCCAGGGCCATCCCAAGTGTCCCCAGGGCCATCATGGTCAGTGTCACTCCAAGTGCCACCATGGTCACCTTCACCCCAGGTGTCCCCATTGTCCCCAGGACCATCCCAAGTGCCACCAGGGCCACCAGGGCCACCATGGTCACCTTCACCCCAGGTGCCACCATCGTCCCCGGTGTCCCCATGGTCCCAGGTGTCCCTGGTGTCCCCAGGACCATCCCAAGTGCCACCAGGGCCACCACGGCCACCTCCATTGTCGCCATCGTCATCCCAAGTGCCACCAGGGCCATCCCAGGTGTCCCCAGGGCCACCAAGGCCACCATGGCCACCTTCACCCCAGGTGTCCCCGGTGTCCCCACGGTCCCAGGTGCCACCATCGTCCCCCCAGGTGTCCGGGGTGTCCCAGGTGTCCCCCGGGGTGTCCCCCCAGGTGTCCCCCGGGGTGTCCCCGAGGTCGAGCACGCGTGCCGCGGCCATGGCCATGGTGGTGACGTCGAAGCCGCGGCCGAGCGCGGCCAGGCCGGGGGCGGGGCGGGCGCGGGCGCAGGGGGCGCCGCGGGCGGGGCGACACTCGGGGGGCCAGGGGACACCGGGGGGGACAACGGCCAGGAGGAGGAGCAGGAGCGGTGGTGGCACCTGTGGGGACAGATTGGGGACGTTTTAGGGACAAATTTGGGATTTTTGGGGACTTTTTGTGACATTTTTGGACCATTTTTTGGGATTTTTTGTCCATTTTTTGGGATTTTGTGGCATTTTGGGGCCATTTTGTGACATTTTTGGATCTTTTTTGGGGATTTTGGGACATTTTAGGGCCATTTTTGGAGATTTGGGGACATTTTTGTGCCATTTTTGGGATTTTGGGGACATTTTGGTGACATTTGGGGCCATTTTTGGGATTTTTCGGCCATTTTGGGACATTTTGGGGCCATTTTTGGGGAATTTTGGGACATTTTAGGGCCATTTTGGGACATTTTGGGGCCATTTTGTGACATTTTCGCGCCATTTTTGGAGATTTTGGGACATTTTGGGGCCATTTTTGGGGATTTTGGGACTTTTGGGGCCATTTTGTGACATTTTGCAGCCATTTTTTGGGGTTTTTTGGCCATTTTGGGGCCATTTTTGGGATTTTGTGACATTTTTGGGCCATTTTTGGGGTTTTGGGACATTTTGGGGACATTTTGGACACATTTCAGGGGGGTTTGGGGACATTTTGGGGACAATTCAGGAGATATTGGTTGATTTCGGACATTTTAGGGAGATTTTGTGACATCTTGGGGCCATTTTGCGACATTTTTTTACCATTTTTTGGGATTTCTTGTCCATTTTGGGGGATTTAGTGACATTTTGGGGACAAATTTGGGGATTTGGGGACATTTTTGGGGATTTTGTGACATTTTGGGGCCATTTTTTGGGATTTTTTGGCCATTTCGGGGCCGTTTTTGGGGATTTGAGGACAATTTGAGGGGATTTTGGGGACAAATATGGGATTTCTGGGGACAAATTTGGGATTTTTGGGGTGGTTTGGGGACATTTTTGGGACTTTTGGGGACATTTTAGGGACAGTTCTGGAGATTTGGGGACGTTTTGGGGACAAATTCGGGATTTTTGGGAACATTTCAGGGGGATTTGGGGACAATTCAGGAGATTTTGGGACATCTTTGAGACATTTTGGGGCCATTTTGGGGCCATTTTTGGGTCATTTTGTGACATTTTGGGGCCGTTCTGGGGGATTTTGGGTCATTTTTGGGTCATTTTGTGACATTTTCGGGTGCAGAGGATGTGGCCGGGGGTGGGGGAGGGGCGGGGACACCTCGGGGACATTTTGGGGGTGACACAGGAAGGGGGGGGAGGGGAGGTGACAACGGGGGGGGGAGGGGCGGGGCCCCAAAATCCCCAAAAATGGCCCCAAAATGCACCAAAAATCCCCAAATATTCCAAATTTTTACCCCAAAATCTCCCCCCAAAGTCCCGAATCCCCCCGAAATTTCCCCAAAATTCCCCATTTTCCCCCCAAATATCTCGAAATTTCCCTCCCAAAACTCCAAAATTCCTCCCAAATTCCCCCAAATTTCCCCAAAATTCCAAACCCCCCAATTCCCTCCCCAAATTTTCCCGATTTTACCCCAAAATCTCCCCAAAATCCCCAAATTTCTCTAAAAATCCCCCAAATTTTTCCTCAAATTCCCCAAAATCCCCAAATTTCCCCCCCGATTTCCCCAAATTCCCCAATTTTTTGCCCCAAATTTCCCCCCAAAGTTCCCAAAATTTTCCTCAAAATCTCCCCAAAATTTCCTCAAATTCCCCAAAATCCCCCAAATTCCCCCCAAATTTCCCCAAAATCCCTAAATTTCTCCTCAAATCCCCCAAATTTTCCCCAAAATCCTCAATTTTCACCCCAAATTTCCCCAAAATCCCCAATTTTCACCCCAAAATCCCCCAAATTTCCCAATTTTCGCCCCAAATTTCCCCCCAAATCCCCAAATTTCTCCCCAAATTTTCCTAAAATCTCCAATTTTCACCTCAAAATCCCCAAATTTCCCCAAAATCCCCGTTTTTCCCCCCAAATTTCCCCTCTCACCATCTCGGCTTCACCGCGGGCAGGATGCGGCCTGGCCACGCCCCCTTCCCCTTAAGCCCCGCCCCTTCCCTTTAAACCCCGCCCCTTCCTTTAAGCCCCGCCCCTTTCCCGGGCCGGGGGCAAAAATTGGGGCAAAAATTGGAGATTTTGGGGCGGATTTTGGCGGGAATTTCGGGATTTTGGAGATTTTTGGACTTTTTTGGCTTTTTTTTTCCACTTGTAGGGGATTTTTTGGGGGATTTTTATTTATTTTTGGGGTTTTTTTTTAATTTTTGGTGATTTTTGTGGAGTTTTTGGGGAATTTTTTTTAATTTTTGGGGGATTTTTTGGAGATTTTTTCCGGTGATTTTTTTGAGAATTTTCTTTTGGGAATTTTGGGGATTTTTCTTAATTTTGGGGAATTTTTGGGGGGATTTTTTTTTGGAATTTTGGGGGATTCTTTTGGAAATTTTTTCTTAATTTTTGCGTATTTTTTTAGAATTTTTTTAGGAATTTTTTTTTTTAGTGTTGTGGATTTTTTGGGGTGCGGAATTTTTAAGGAGATTTTTGAGGAATTTTGAAGGATTTTTTAAAGAATTTTTGGGGAATTTTTGAGGATTTTTGGGGACTTTTAAGGGGATTTTTTGGGATTTTTTTAAAATTTCTTTTGGGATTTTTTGGGGAATTTTTGTGGATTTTTGGGAAGCTTTTGGTCTTGGTTTTTGGTTTTTTTTTTTTTGTTTTTTTCTCCTTTATTTTCAAAATTTTGGGGATTTTTTCAGATTTTGGGATTTTTTTTTCATTTTTTAAGAGAATTTTGGGGATTTTTGGGGTTTTTTGGAGATTTTTCTGAGATTTAGGGACATTTGAGGAGATTTTTCAAGGATTTTCGGGCGGATTTGTGGAAATTTGGAGATTTTGAGGAATTTCGGGGATTTCCCATTTTAGACTCAGCGATTTTGGCTTTTTTTGGGCATTTTTTTGGCATTTTTTACCATTTTGGGTAATTTCAAACCTTTCGTGGCGCAAAACTTTGTGACAATCTTCACAAATTTGGGACTTTTGTGCAGAACTGGACTCGAGGAGGAAAAAACCGCGACAAAACCCCAAAATTTTGGGTCGATTTCGCCACTTTTTCATTTTTTTGGGGCTATTTTTGCTGAATTTTGCCTCTTTTTGACCAAAACCCGAGGGATTTTTTGTAGATTTCAGGGTTTTCTGACCAAATTCTCACTTCTTTATTTTTTCTGATTTTTTGGGATTTTTTTTTTATTTTTTGGGGCATTTTTGCAGCCGCTTTTGGGTTAAAAAGTGCTTTATTCGCCGGTGACGTCACCACCAGCCAATAGAAACCGCGCGCGGGCGGCGCTCCGCTCCTTACCGCGCTGACATCACCACCAACCAATCAGAACCGCGCCAGCCCTGACTGACACCTCCCCCGCCCAATCCCCGCCGAGCAGGGCGGGATTTCTCCCCCGGCTCTGCGACATCCAATCAGAACCGCCGGAGGGTGGGGTTTGCGTTGATTGGCAGCGCTCCCAGCCAATGGCAGGGCGCGGAGCTATCCCGCCGCCACTGAGGCGGCCACGATGGCGACCAGGACCAAGATGGCGACCGAGGCGCAGGCGGCGAGGGCCAGGCGCTTCTGCGGACCAGTACAAACCAGTATAAACCAGTATAACCCAGTTTGGGCCGCTTTGGGCCAGTATAAACCACAATAAACCAGTCCGGACCGGTTTGGGCCGGTACAAACCAGTACAAACCAGTTTGGAGCGGGCTGGGCCTACCCACAGAGCCGCGGCCTGCTGGCGGTAACTCCCAGTGTAAACCAGTATAAACCAGTAACTCCCAGTATAGCCCAGTCCCTCCCAGTAACTCCCAGTCCGTCCCAGTATGAACCAGTAAGGCTCCCAGTTTGTCCCAGTCCCCTCCCAGTCCAAACCAGTCCCTCCCAGTCCCTCCCAGTATAAACCAGTAAGGCTCCCAGTCCCTCCCAGTCCCCTCCCAGTATAAACCAGTCCAAACCAGTCCAAACCAGTATAACCCAGTAAGGCTCCCAGTCCCTCCCAGTACCTCGCAGTCCCTCCCAGTATAAACCAGTATAACCCAGTAAGGCTCCCAGTCCCTCCCAGTATAAACCAGTAACTCCCAGTCGATCCCAGTTCATCCCAGTAAGGTTCCCAGTTTGATCCCAGCCCCTCCCAGTCCCTCCCAGTCCATCCCAGTATAAACCAGTAAGGCTCCCAGTCCCTCCCAGTCCCTCCCAGTCCCTCCCAGTATAACCCAGTAAGGCTCCCAGTCCCTCCCAGTCCATCCCAGTCCCTCCCAGTTTGTCCCAGCCCCCCCCAGTCCCTCCCAGTATAAACCAGTATAACCCAGTTCCCCCCCAGTCCCTCCCAGTCCCTCCCAGTATAACCCAGTATAAACCAGTATAACCCAGTAAGGCTCCCAGTGCCCTCCCAGTCCCCCCCAGTCCCTCCCAGCCCCCTCCCAGCCCCTCCCAGTCCCTCCCAGTCCCCTCCCAGTATAAACCAGTAACTCCCAGTTTGTCCCAGTCCCCCCCAGTCCCTCCCAGTATAAACCAGTATAACCCAGTAAGGCTTCCAGTCCCTCCCAGTCCCTCCCAGTCCCCTCCCAGTATAAACCAGTAACTCCCAGTTTGTCCCAGTCCCCCCCAGCCCCTCCCAGCCCCCTCCCAGCCCCTCCCAGTCCCTCCCAGTATAACCCAGTATGCCCAGTTACCCGGCGGGCGGCGCGCCGGCGCAGCCCCGCCCCCCGCAGCTGGCCCCGCCCCTTTTCCAGCCGCGCCCCCGAGCGCTGCACGTGGAGCTCCACCCGCTCGATGACGTCACCCTGCGCCAGTGCACACCAGTATAAACCAGTAAGGACCGGAACGGACCAGTATGGACCAGTAAAAATGGAAAAAAACCAGTATAAACCAGTATAAACCAGTATGGACCAGTATAAACCAGTACGGACCAGTATAAACCAGTACAGACCAGTATAAACCAGTACGGACCAGTATGGATGGAAACAAACCAGTATAAACCAGTAAGGACCAGTATGGACCAGTATAAACCAGTATGGATGGAAACAAACCAGTATAAACCAGTAAGGACCAGTATGGACCAGTATAAACCAGTACGGGCCAGTGTGGACCAGTAAGGACCAGTATGAATGGAAATAAACCAGTATGGACCAGTATAAACCAGTATAAACCAGTAAGGACCAGTATGGATGGAAACAGACCAGTATAAACCAGTATAGACCAGTAAAAATGGAAAAAAACCAGTATAAACCAGTATAAACCAGTATAAACCAGTATGGATGGAAACAAACCAGTACGGACCAGTATAAACCAGTAAGGACCGGTATGGATGGAAATAAACCAGTATGGACCAGTATGGACTGATATAAACCAGTATAGACCAGTATAAACCGGTATAAACCAGTATAAACCAGTATGGACCAGTATGGATGGAAATAAACCAGTACGGACCAGTATGGACTGATATAAACCAGTATAGACCAGTATAAACCGGTATAAACCAGTATGAATGGAAACAAACCAGTATAAACCAGTATGGACCAGTATGAATGGAAACAAACCAGTATAAACCAGTAAGGACCAGTATGGACCAGTAAGGACCAGTATGGATGGAAACAAACCAGTATGAACCAGTATGGACCAGTATAAACCAGTATGGATGGAAACAAACCAGTACGGACCAGTATAAACCAGTAAGGACTGGGACAGACCGGTATGGACCAGTATAAACCAGTATGAATGGAAATAAACCAGTATGGACCAGTATGGACCAGTAAAAATGGAAAAAAAAACAGTACAAACCAGTATAAACCAGTATGGATGGAAATAAACCAGTACGGACCAGTATGGACTGATATAAACCAGTATAGACCAGTATAAACCGATATAAACCAGTATAAACCAGTATGGATGGAAATAAACCAGTATAAACCAGTATGGACCAATAAAAATGGGAAAAAAAACCAGTATAAACCAGTATAAACCAGTATAAACCAGTATAAACCAGTATGGATGGAAATAAACCAGTACGGACCAGTATAAACCAGTAAGGACCAGTATGGATGGAAATAAACCAGTATAGACCAGTACAGACCCTAACATTTCCATTTTTACCCCAAAATCGCCAGTTTTGACCTAAAATCGTCGTTTTTTCACCCAAAACCACCAGATTTTTTCCTCCCAGTCCTTTCCAGTTTCTCCCAGTATAAACCAGTTCAAACCAGTTCAAACCAGTTCCATTTCCATCCCAAAAATCACCATTTTTCCCCTAAAATGGCCGTTTTTTGCCTTAGAATGGCCATTTTTGCTATAAAATCACCATTTTTCGACCTAAAATCGCAATTTTTTCACCCAAAACTGCAGAATTTTCTGCTCCCAGTATAAACCAGTGCAAACCAGTCCAAACCAGTTCCATTTCCATCCCAAAACCCGCCATTTTGTGCCATAAAGTGGCCGTTTTTTTTCCATAAAATCGCCATTTTTTGACCTAAAATCGCCGTTTTTTCACCCAAAACCCCTGGATTTTTTGCTCCCAGTCCAAACCAGTCCAAACCAGTATAAACCAGTCCAAACCAGTTCCATTTCCATCCCAAAAATCACCATTTTTCCCCTAAAATGTCTGGTTTTAGCCCTAAAATCACCATTTTTGCCATAAAATCGTCATTTTTTCAACCAAAACCCCGGATTTTTTGCTCCCAGTTCCTCCCAGTATAAACCAGTCCAAACCAGTTCCATTTGCATCCCAAAAATCTCAATTTTTCCCTGAAAATTGACATTTTTGGCCATAAAATCGCCATTTTTGAAATAAAATCGCCATTTTTTGACCTAAAATCTCCATTTTTTCACCCAAAATCACCAGATTTTCTCCTCCCAGTATAAACCAGTCCAAACCAGTTCCATTTCCACCCCTAAAATCTCCATTTTTCCCCGAAAATTGACATTTTTGCCATAAAATCGCCGTTTTTTGACCTAAAATCGCCGTTTTTTCACCCAAAACCCCCAGATTTTTTGCTCCTAGTTCCTCCCAGTATAAACCAGTATAAACCAGTCCAAACCAGTCCAAACCAGTTCCATTTCCACCCCAAAAATCACCATTTTCCCCTGAAAATTACTGGTTTTTCTGCCATAAAATCGCCATTTTTGAAATAAAATCGCCATTTTTTGACCTAAAATCTCCATTTTTTCACCCAAAATCACCAGATTTTCTCCTCTCAGTTCAAACCAGTCCAAACCAGTTCCTCCCAGTATAAACCAGTCCAAACCAGTTCCATTTCCATCCCAAAACCCGCCATTTTGTGCCATAAAATCGACATTTTTTTCCATAAAATGGCCGTTTTTTGACCTAAAATCGCCATTTTTTCACCCAAAACCCCCGGATTTTCTGCTCCCAGTCCAAACCAGTATAAACCAGTCCAAACCAGTCCAAACCAGCACCATTTCCACCCCTAAAATCACAATTTTTCCCCTAAAATTGACATTTTTGCCATAAAATGGAGGTTTTTTGACCTAAAATCACCATTTTTTCACCCAAAACCGCAGAATTTTTTCCTCCTAATCCAAACCAGTCCAAACCAGTACGAACCAGTATGAACCAGTACAGACCAGTACCATTTCTATCCCAAAAATCACCATTTTCCCCCTAAAATCAACGTTTTTGGCCATAAAATCACCATTTTTGACATAAAATCATCATTTTTTGACCTAAAACCTCCATTTTTTCACCCAAAACTGCAGAATTTTTTCCTCCCAATCCAAACCAGTATAAACCAGTACAAACCAGTACCACTTTCTGCCCTAAAATCGCCATTTTGTGCCATAAAATGGCCGTTTTTGCCACAAAATTGCCGTTTTTTGACCTAAACCCACCGTTTTTTCACCCAAAACCCCCGGATTTTCTGCTCCCAGTACAAACCAGTACAAACCAGTGCGAACCTGGGCCTCGACGGCGCCGCCCAGCAGCTGGAAGAGCTCCCCCAGCTCGCGGAGGCCGCGCTCCAGGCGCTGCAGCTCGCGGTGCCGCGCCCCGGCCTCGTCCAGCGCCGCCCGCGAGGCGCCCGGGACCTGCCCCAAAAACGGCCAAATTCACCCCAAAATTCACCGGGCCGGGGGGCTCGGGTTAAGGGTAAAAAAAACCCCGAAATGGCAAAAAAATCCCCGCGAAAATCGATAAAAAAAGAGTGAAATTACAGAAAAAAATCCCAAAATCGCCACAAAAAATGAGGCGAAGTGACCTAAAAATGGCCAAATTTAACCCAAAATTGGGGTGAAAAAGCCCAAAATTGACCTAAAAAATGGGGGAGTTGAACTAAAATTGGGGAAATACAGGCAGAAATTGGGGTGAAATAGCCCAAAAATGGGAAAATTGGCCCAAAAATGGGAGAATTGAACCAAAAATGGGAGAATTGAACCAAAATTGGGGGAATTGAACCAAAATTGGAGAAATTTAACCCAAAATTGGGGTGAAATGTCTTGAAATTGGGAAAATTGACCTAAAAATGGGAGAATTGAACGGAAATTGGGGAAATTCCGAAAAAAGTTGGGGTGAAATAGCCCAAAAATGGGAAAATTGACCCAAAAATGGGAGAATTGAACCAAAATTGGGGAAATTTAACCCAAAATTGGGGTGAAATGCCTTGAAATTGGGAAAATTGACCTAAAAATGGGGGAATTGAACAAAAAATGGGGAAATTCAGAAAGAAATTGGGGTGAAATAGCCCAAAAATGGGAAAATTGATCTAAAATGGGTGAATTGGCACAAAAATGGGGAAATTGAACCAAAAATGGGGAAATTGAACCAAAATTGGAGAAATTCAGACAAAAATTGGGGAAAATAGCCCAAAAATGGGAAAATTGATGCAAAAATTGGGAGAACGGAACTGAAATTGGGGAAATTCACCCAAAATTGGGGAAATTTGGCCAAAAATTGGGGTAAAATACCCCAAAATTGGGAAAATTCAGCCAGAAAGTGGAAAAAAGGACACAAAAAATAGGGAAAATTCTCCCAAAATTGGGACAATTACCCCAAAATTCACAAATCCGGGGGAATTCAGATTAAGGTTTAAAAAAACCCGAAATGGCAAAAAAATCCCCACGGAAATTGACAGAAAAATGGGGAAATTACAGAAAAAAATCCCAAAATCGCCACAAAAGTTGATGCAAAATGACCTAAAAATGGCCAAATTTAACCCAAAATGGGACAAATCCTGAGCAAATCACCCCAAAGTTCAAAGAAATCCCCAGAAAAATCAACTCAAAAGCGGCAAAATAAACAAAAAAATCCCCAAAAATCCCCGTAAAAATTGACACAAATAGCCCCAAAAATGGCCAAATTTAACCCAAAAATTCAGAAATCACGAGAAAAAAAAGGTAAAAAAAGAATCAAAAGGTCCAAAAATCCTCACGAAAATTGATTAAAAAAGGGTGAAATTACAGAAAAAATCCCAATATTCCAAGGAAATCACCTCAAAAATCCACCCCAAAATGGGCAAAAATGGCTAAACTTAACCCAAAATTGGGGTGAAATACCCTGAAATTGGGAAAATTCACCTAAAAAATGGGAGAATTGAATGGAAATGGGGGAAATTTGGACAAAAATTGGGGAAAAATAGCCCAAAAATAGGAAAATTAACCCAAAAATAAGAAAACTGAGACAGAAACTGGGAAAAAGGGACAGAAAAAATGGGAAAATTCATTTAAAAATTAAGGTTAAATGCCCCAAAAATTGGGAAAATGGACTCGAAAAAATGGGACAATTCAAACAAAAATTGGAGTAAAATACGCCAAAATTGGGAAATTGACACAAAATTGGGAAAATTCAGCCAGAAACTGGAAAAAAGGACACCAAAAAATAGGAAAAATTCTCCCAAAATTGGGACCATTACCCCAAAATTCACAAATCCCGGGGGAAATCACAGAAAAGGCTCAAAAAGAACAAAATGGCAAAAAAATCCCCACGGAAATCGATGAAAAAATGGGGAAATTACAGAAAAAATCCCAAAATCGCCACAAAATGACCTAAAAATGGCCAAATTCACCCCAAAATTCACCAATCTCGGGAAATTCACATTAAGGGTAAAAAAAGAATCAAAATTGCAAAAAATCACCCCAAGATTCCCCCAAAAAATCCCAAAATTTCCCCCAAATTAACCCCAAAATTCAAACATTTCTCCCAAAAACCCTCAAAAAAACCCAAAAAAACCCAAAAAAATCCCCCAAAATGCCCCAAAATCCCCCCAAAATCCCCCCAAAAATCCCAAATTTTCACCCAAAAAATCCCCAAATCCCCCAAAATTACCCCCAAAATCCAAACATTTCTCCCAAAAGACCCAAAAAACCACCCAAAAACTCCAAAAAAAATCCCAAAAAATCCCCCAAAATCCCCCCAAAAAACCACCAAAAGTCCCAATTTTTACCCCAAAAACCCAAAATCCCCCAAAATTACCCCAAAATTAACCCCGAAATCCAAAAATTCCTCCCAAAAAACCCACCCAAAACCCCCAAAAAAATCCCCAAATTTCCTCCCAAAAATCCCCAAATTTCCCCCAAAATCCCAATTTTTGCCCAAAATCGCCGTTTTTTCGCCCCAAACTCGCGTGGCAGACGAAGATCTGGCTCCGGCAGCTGCTCCAGGGACCCCAAAACCCCAAAAAACCCCAAAAAATCCCCAAAAATCCCAAATTTCCTCCCAAAAAATCACAAATTTCACCAAAAAAACCCCAAAATGACCCAAAAAAAAATCACCAAAAAATCCCCAAAATTCCCCAAAATCCCAAATTTTCCCCCTAAAAACCCCAAATCCCACCAAACCCCCAGAACGAACCAAACCCTCCCCAAAAACCCAAAAAAAACCCCAAAAAATTAAAAAATCCCTCGTTTCCCCAAAATCCCCCCAAAACCCCAAATTTTCACCCAAAACCCCAAAATTTCCCCAAAATTGACCCCAACATCCAAACATTTCTCCTAAAAAACCGCAAAAACCGCCAAAAATAAAAAAAATCCCCAAAAATCCCCAAAAATCCCTGAAATTTCCCCAAAAATCCCCAAATTTCCCCCAAAATCCCCAGATTTCCCCAAAAATCCCAAATTTTCACCTAAAAAACCCCAAATCCCCCAAAATTATCCCCAAATTAACCCCAAAATCCAAAAATTCCTCACAAAAACCCCCAAAACCCCCAAAAAACCCCAAAAATCCCAAAATTCCTCCCAAAAAACCCCAAATTTCCCCCAAAATCCCAATTTTTCCCCGATTTTGCCCGAAATCGCCGTTTTTCGCCCCAAACTCGCGTGGCAGATGAAGATCTGGCTCCGGCAGCTGCTCCAGGGACCCCAAAACCCGCAAAAAACCCCCCAAAAAAACCACAAAAATCCCAAATTTCCTCCCAAAAACCCCAAATTTCCCCCGAAATCCCATTTTTTTCCCGATTTTGCCCAAAATCGCCGTTTTTCGCCCCAAACTCGCGTGGCAGACGAAGATCTGGCTCTGGCCCGACTCCAGCAGCTGCTCCAGCTCCTCCTCCGACAGCGGGGGGCGCCCGGCTGCCGGATTGGGGGGAAAAAGGCCAAAATTGGGAAAATGAACCGAAAATGGGGAAATTCAGCCCAAAAATGGGGAAATTGAACCGAAAATGGGGGAATTCAGCCCAAAAATGGGGAAATTGAACCAAAAATGGGGGAATTTAGCCCAAAAATTGGGGTGAAATGCTCAAAAATTGGGAAAATTGAACCAAAAATGGGGAAATTCAGCCCAAAAATTGGGTGGGGGGAAAAGCCCAAAATTGGGAAAATGAACCAAAAATGGGGAAATTCAGCCCAAAAATTGGGGGGGAAAAACGCAAAATTGGGAAAATGAACCAAAAATGGGGAAATTCAGCCCAAAAATGGGAAATTGAACCAAAAATGGGGGAATTCAGCCCAAAAATTGGGAAAGAAAACTCAAAAAATGGGAAAATTGCGCCAAAATATGGGAAAATTCAGCAAAAAATTGGGGTGAAACCCCCCAAAATTGGGAAAATTGAACCGAAAATTGGGGAAATTCAGGAAGAAGTTTGGGGTGAAAAAACCCAAAATTGGGAAAATTGAGAGAAAAAATGGGGAAATTGAACCAAAAATGGGGAAATTCAGCCCCAAAATGGGGAAATTCAGGCAGAAATTGGGGTGAAAAAGCCCAAAATTGGGAAAATTGAACCAAAAATGGGGAAATTCAGCCCAAAAAATGAGGAAATTGAACCGAAAATGGGGAAATTCAGCCCAAAAATTGGGGTGAAAAAGCCCAAAATTGGGAAAATTGAACCAAAAATGGGGAAATTCAGCCCAAAAATGAGGAAATTGAACCAAAAATGGGGAAATTTAGGCAGAAATTGGGGTAAAATACCCCAAAAATGGGGAAATTGAACTGAAAATGGGGGAATTCAGCCCAAAAATTGGGGTGAAATCCCCCAAAATTGGGAAAATTGACACAAAAATTAGAAAATTGAACCAAAAATTGGGAAATTAAGGCAAAAAATGGGGAAATTCAGGCTGAAATTGGGGTGAAAAAGCCCAAAATTGGGAAAATTGAGAAAAAAACGGGAAAATTGAACCAAAAATGGACAAATTCAGGCAGAAATTGGGGTAAAATACCCCAAAAATGGGGAAATTGAACCAAAAATGGGGAAATTGAACTGAAAATGGGAAAATTCAGCCCAAAATTGGGGTGAAATACCCCCAAAATTGGGAAAATTTGACACAGAAATGGGAAAATTCAGCCAAAATTGGGAAAATTGACCCAAAATTGGGGTGAAATCCCCCAAAATTGGGAAAATTGACACAAAAATGAGAAAATTGAACCAAAAATTGGGAAATTAAGGCAAAAAATGGGGAAATTCAGGCTGAAATTGGGGTGAAAAAGCCCAAAATTGGGAAAATTGAACCAAAAATGGGGAAATTCAGCCCAAAAAATGAGGAAATTGAACCGAAAATGGGGAAATTCAGCCCAAAAATTGGGGTGAAAAAGCCCAAAATTGGGAAAATTGAACCAAAAATGGGGAAATTCAGCCCAAAAATGAGGAAATTGAACCAAAAATGGGGAAATTTAGGCAGAAATTGGGGTAAAATACCCCAAAAATGGGGAAATTGAACTGAAAATGGGGGAATTCAGCCCAAAAATTGGGGTGAAATCCCCCAAAATTGGGAAAATTGACACAAAAATTAGAAAATTGAACCAAAAATTGGGAAATTAAGGCAAAAAATGGGGAAATTCAGGCTGAAATTGGGGTGAAAAAGCCCAAAATTGGGAAAATTGAGAAAAAAACGGGAAAATTGAACCAAAAATGGACAAATTCAGGCAGAAATTGGGGTAAAATACCCCAAAAATGGGGAAATTGAACCAAAAATGGGGAAATTGAACTGAAAATGGGAAAATTCAGCCCAAAATTGGGGTGAAATACCCCCAAAATTGGGAAAATTTGACACAGAAATGGGAAAATTCAGCCAAAATTGGGAAAATTGACCCAAAATTGGGGTGAAATCCCCCAAAATTGGGAAAATTGACACAAAAATGAGAAAATTGAACCAAAAATTGGGAAATTAAGGCAAAAAATGGGGAAATTCAGGCTGAAATTGGGGTGAAAAAGCCCAAAATTGGGAAAATTGAACCAAAAATGGGGAAATTCAGCCCAAAAAATGAGGAAATTGAACCGAAAATGGGGAAATTCAGCCCAAAAATTGGGGTGAAAAAGCCCAAAATTGGGAAAATTGAACCAAAAATGGGGAAATTCAGCCCAAAAATGAGGAAATTGAACCAAAAATGGGGAAATTTAGGCAGAAATTGGGGTAAAATACCCCAAAAATGGGGAAATTGAACTGAAAATGGGGGAATTCAGCCCAAAAATTGGGGTGAAATCCCCCAAAATTGGGAAAATTGACACAAAAATTAGAAAATTGAACCAAAAATTGGGAAATTAAGGCAAAAAATGGGGAAATTCAGGCTGAAATTGGGGTGAAAAAGCCCAAAATTGGGAAAATTGAGAAAAAAACGGGAAAATTGAACCAAAAATGGACAAATTCAGGCAGAAATTGGGGTAAAATACCCCAAAAATGGGGAAATTGAACCAAAAATGGGGAAATTGAACTGAAAATGGGAAAATTCAGCCCAAAATTGGGGTGAAATACCCCCAAAATTGGGAAAATTTGACACAGAAATGGGAAAATTCAGCCAAAATTGGGAAAATTGACCCAAAATTGGGGTGAAATCCCCCAAAATTGGGAAAATTGACACAAAAATGAGAAAATTGAACCAAAAATTGGGAAATTAAGGCAAAAAATGGGGAAATTCAGGCAGAAATTGGGGTGAAAAAGCCCAAAATTGGGAAAATTGAACCAAAAATGGGGAAATTCAGCCCAAAAAATGAGGAAATTGAACCGAAAATGGGGAAATTCAGCCCAAAAATTGGGGTGAAAAAGCCCAAAATTGGGAAAATTGAACCAAAAATGGGGAAATTCAGCCCAAAAATGAGGAAATTGAACCAAAAATGGGGAAATTTAGGCAGAAATTGGGGTAAAATACCCCAAAAATGGGGAAATTGAACTGAAAATGGGGGAATTCAGCCCAAAAATTGGGGTGAAATCCCCCAAAATTGGGAAAATTGACACAAAAATTAGAAAATTGAACCAAAAATTGGGAAATTAAGGCAAAAAATGGGGAAATTCAGGCTGAAATTGGGGTGAAAAAGCCCAAAATTGGGAAAATTGAGAAAAAAACGGGAAAATTGAACCAAAAATGGACAAATTCAGGCAGAAATTGGGGTAAAATACCCCAAAAATGGGGAAATTGAACCAAAAATGGGGAAATTGAACTGAAAATGGGAAAATTCAGCCCAAAATTGGGGTGAAATACCCCCAAAATTGGGAAAATTTGACACAGAAATGGGAAAATTCAGCCAAAATTGGGAAAATTGACCCAAAATTGGGGTGAAATCCCCCAAAATTGGGAAAATTGACACAAAAATGAGAAAATTGAACCAAAAATTGGGAAATTAAGGCAAAAAATGGGGAAATTCAGGCTGAAATTGGGGTGAAAAAGCCCAAAATTGGGAAAATTGAACCGAAAATGGGGAAATTCAGCCCAAAAATGGGAAATTGAACCAAAAATGGGGGAATTCAGCCCAAAAATTGGGGTGAAATACCCCAAAATTGGGAAAATTTTGCCTCCCCCAAAATTTCAGCCCCCAAATTATTCTGGGACCCTCCCAAAATTTTTTGGGACCCCCAAATTTTTACCCCCAAATTTTTTTAATCCCCCCCAAAATTTTTTTTAAATCCCAAAAATTTCAACTTCCCCAACTCCAACCCCCCTAAATTTTGACTCCCCCAAAATTTCAGCCCCCAAATTTTTCCGGGACCCTCCCAAGCCCTTCAAGACCCCCCCAAATTTTTTGGGGACCCCCCAAAATTTTTGGAAACCCCCAAATTTTTTAAATCCCCGAATTTTTTCTTCCCTCAAAATTTTCCTTTTCCCTATTTCCATCCCCCCCAAATTTTGCCTCCCCCAAAATTTCAGCCCCCAAATTTTTCCGGCACCCTCCCAAGCCCTTCAAGACCCCCCAGATTTTTTGGGGACCCCCCAAAATTTTTGGCAACCCCCAAATTTTGTCTCACCGATGTGGAGCTGGCGCCGGAGGCGCTCGAGGCTGCGCTGGCGGTAGCGGGACTGGGCGGCCGTCAGCTGCCCCGTGAGCCCCCAGAACTGCTGGGTCAGGAGCCCGTGCTGGCCCGGGGAACCCCAAAATCCGTCAGGGCGCCCCCGAAAACCCCAAAATCCCAAAAAACCCCGAAAAAAACGGCCCAAAAATGGGGGAAATCGGCCCAAAAATGGCGAAAATTTGTCAAAAAATGGCCCAAAAATGGCGAAAATCCACCCAGAAAGGACCAAAATGTCACTCAGAGAAGCCCAGATTCACCCAGGAACCCCAAAATCGGTCAGGGTGCCCCAAAAAACCCCAAAATGGCAAAAAAACCCCAAAAAATCGGCCCAAAAATGACCAACATCCATCAAAATTGACCAAAATCCATCAAAATTGACCAAAATCCATCAAAATCCACTCAAATCCACCCAAAATCCCGGTCAAGGACCCCCAAAATCCATCAAGGAGCTCCAAAAATCCCAAAATCCCAAAAAACCCCCAAAAAATCGTCCCAGAAACAGCGAAAATCAAAAAAAATCCAAAAAAATCTGTCCAGAAATGACCCAAAAAGGACCAAAATCCACCCAGAAAGGACCAAAATCCATCAAAATCCATCCAAATCCACCCAAAATCCCGGTCAAGGACCCCCAAAATCCATCAAGGAGCCCCAAAAACCCCAAAATCCCAAAAAAATCCCCCCAAAAATTGTCCCAGAAATGGCGAAAATCCAAAAAAATAAAAAAAAATCCGCCCAGAAATGACCCAAAAATGACCCAAATCCACCCAGAAAGGACCAAAATCCATCAAAATCCACCCAAATCCACCAAAAATCCCGGTCAAGGACCCCCAAAATCCATCAAGGAGCCCCAAAAAACCCCAAAATCCCAAAAAAAACCCCAAAAATTGACCCAGAAATGACCAAAATCCCCAAAATAAAAAAAAAATCCACCCAAAAATGACCCAAATCCACCCAGAAAGGACCAAAATCCACCCAAATCCACCCAAAATCCCGGTCAAGGACCCCCAAAATCCATCAAGGAGCCCCAAAAAACCCCAAAATCCCAAAAAAAACCCCAAAAATTGACCCAGGAATGACCAAAATCCCAAAAAATCCACCCAAAAATGACCCAAATCCACCCAGAAATGACCAAAATCCACCCAAATCCACCCAAAATCCCGGTCAAGAACCCCCAAAATCCATCAAGGAGCCCCAAAAAACCCCAAAATCCCAAAAAAACCCCAAAAAAATCCGACAAGAAATGACCAAAATCCGCCCGAAAACGGCGAAAATTTGTCAAAAAATGGCCCAAAAATGGCGAAAATCCACCCAGAAAGGACCAAAATCCCCCCAAATCCACCCAAAATCTCACCCAGGGAACCCCAGAACCACCCAGGAACCCCAAAATCTGTCAGGGCACCCCAAAAAACCCCAAAATCCCAAAAATCTCCCCCAAAATCCCAAAAATCTCCCCCCAAATCCCTCAAATTTCCCCCAAATTCACCCAAAATTGCCCAAAATCCCCAGAATTCCCCCCAAAATTTCCCCCCAAATCCCCCCAGATTTCAAAAAAATTCACCCAAAATGCCCCAAAAACCCCGAAAAATCCCCAAAATTTGCCCTAAAATTCCCAATTCACCCAAAATCACCAGAATTTGCCTCAAATTTGCCCCAAATTTCCCCAAAATTCACTCAAAAAAACCCCAAAAAAACCCCAAAATTTGACCAAAAACCCCAAAATCCCCCAAATTTGCCCCAAAATTCCCCAAATTATCCCAAAATGCCCAAAAATTGCCTCAAAAAACCTCAAAATTTGCCCAAAATCCCCAGATTTTGCCCCAAAATTCCCAAATTTGCCCAAAATTTGCCCCAAAATCCCCAGAATTTGTCCCAAAATTCCCCAAATTTCCCCAAAATTCAATCAAAAACCCTCCAAAAATTCCCAAAAATTGCCCAAAAAACCCCCCAAATTTCCAAAATTCTCCCAAAAAACCCCCAAAATTTGCCCAAATTTGCCCCAAATGCCCAAAAATTGTCCCAAAATTCCCAGAATTTGCCCAAAATTCCTGAATTTGCCCCCAAAAATTACCCGAAAACTCCCCAAATTTCCCCAAAATTCATCTAGAAAAACTCAAAAAACCCCAAAATTTGCCCCAAAATTCCCAGAATTTGCCCAAAATCCCTGGAATTTCCCCCAAAATTTGCCGCAATTTGCCCAAAATCCCCGGAATTTCCCCCAAAATTTGCCCCAATTTGCCCAAAATCCCCGGAATTTGCCCCAAAACCCCAAATTTGCCCAAAATCCCGGGAATTTGCCCCAAAATCCCGAATTTGCCCAAAATCCCGGGAATTTGCCCCAAAATCCCACCTGGGTTCGGCGCAGCCGCGCCCCCACCGAGCTCGGGGCCTCCTCGTCCTCCCGGGGGGGAGCCAGGGCTGGGAATGGGGCAAAAAACACAGAAATTGGGAAAAAAATTATAAAAATGGGGAAAAACACAAAAATTGGGGGAAAAATGGGAGGAAAATTGCAAAAAAAAAATCCAAAAATTGGGAAAAGTGGAGAAAAATGGGGGGGAAAACCAAAAATTGGGAAAAAAGTGAGAAAAACGGGGAAAAAAATTTAAAAAAATGGGGGAAAAAACCAAAAAATTGGGAAAAAAGGGGGGAAAAATGGGAAAAAAATTTAAAATAAATGGGGGAAAAAAACAAAAAATTGGGAAAAAAGGGGGAAAAATGAAGGAAAAACCACAAATATTGGGGAAAAAAGAGGGAAAATTGGGAAAAAAAAAGGAGGAAAGGGGGGAAAAATGGGGGAAAAAATCCAAAAATTGGGGAAAAAAGGGAGAAAAATGGGAAAAAAATTTAAAAAAATGGGGGAAAAACTCAAAAATTGGGGAAAAAAGGAAGAAAAATGGGGGAAAAAAGGGAAGAAAAGGGGGAAAAATGGGGGAAAAAACTCCAAAATTGGGAAAAATGGGGGAAAATTAAAAAAAAGGGGAAAAACTCAAAAATTGGGAAAAAGGGAGAAAAAAAAGAAGGCAAAAACGCAAAAATTGACAAAAAAGGGAGAAAAATAGAAAAAAGTGGGAAAAACCACAAAAACTGGGAAAAAGGGAGGGAAAATTTTTTTAAAATGGTGGAAAAAAAAACAAAAATTGGGAAAAAAAGGGAGGAAAAATGGGGGAAAATTGGGGAAAAAATCTCAAAAATTGGGAAAATAAGAGAGAAAAACTGGGGGAAAAAACCAAAAATTGTGAAAAAATGGGGGGAAATGGGGGAAAAAATGCAAAAATTGGGGAAAAAAGGGAAAAAATATTAAAAAAAAGGGGGAAAAACTCAAAAATTGGGGGAAAAAACTCAAAAAATGGGAAAAAAAGGGAGGAAAATTGGGGAAAAAACTCAAAAATTGGGAAAAATGGGAGGAAAATTGGGGAAAAAAATCCAAAAAATGGGAAAAAAGGATATTTTGGGGTATTTGGGGATATTTTGGGTGGTTTTCAGTATTTTTGGGGTGTTTTGGGACATTTTTTAGCATTTTGGGGTGTTTTGGGGTTATTTTCGGATTTTTTTGGGGGTTTTTTTTGCGGTTTTGGATAATTTTGGGGTATTTTTAGGGTATTTTGGGTGGTTTGGGTATTTTTGGGGGTTTTGGGGCGTTCTGGGATTATTTTGGGGGGTTTTGGGGCATTTTTGGGCGGTTTTGGGATGTTTTTGGGGTATTTGGGGATATTTTTGAGTGGGTTTTTTTTGGGTATTTTGGGGAATTTGGGGTGGTTTTGGGGTATTTTTGGGTGTTTTGGGGTATTTTTGATTGGGTTTTGGGGTGTTTTGGGGTATTTTTGGGTGTTTTTGGAACATTTTGGGGAATTTTGGGATATTTTGGGGGTATTTTGGGGTGTTTTGTGGGTGCTTTTTGGGGTATTTTGGGTTTTTTTGGGGTGGTTTTTGGCTATTTTGGGTGTTTTTAGGATATTTTGGGGTGGTTTCGGGTGTTATTGGGGTATTTTTAGGATATTTTTGGGGGTTTTTTTTGGTATTTTGGGGTGGTTTGGGGGTATTTTGGGTGTTCTTAGGATATTTTGGGATGTTTTTTGGCTATTTTGGGTGTTTTTGGGATATTTTTTGGTATTTTTGGGATATTTTTGGGGGTTTTTTTGTGTTTTGGGATATTTTGGGGTATTTTGGGGTATTTTTGGGTGGTTTTGGGTGTTTTTGGGGTATTTTGGGGAGATTTTGGGGAGTTTTTTGGTGGTTTTGGGGTATTTTGGGGTGGTTTTGAGGGGTGGTTTTGGGGTATTTTGTTGGTATTTTGGGATGTTTTCAGCTATTTTGGGATGTTTTTGGGATATTTTTGTTGTTTTTTTTTGTTTTGGGATATTTTGGGGTATTTTGGGGTATTTTTGGGTGGTTTTGGGGGAATTTTTGGTATTTTTGGGGCATTTTGGGGTATTTTGGGGTGTTTTTGGGGTATTTTGGGGTGGTTTTGGGGTATTTTGGGGCATTTTGGGAAGTTTTTGGGTGTTTTTGGGGTATTTTGGGGTGCTTTGGGGTGTTTTTGGGGTATTTTGGGGTGGTTTTGGGTTATTTTGGGGTGTTTTGGGGTGTTTTTGGGGTATTTTGGGGCATTTTGGGGAGTTTTTGGGTGTTTTTGGGGTATTTTGGGGTGTTTTTGGGGTGTTTTGGGGTTACCTTTCAGCCCTGCCTGGATCTCCCGGGTCAGGTCCTGGATCTCGTCCCGGAGCCGCTGCAAATCCTCCTGGAGCTCTGGGGAACCCAAAAACGGCCAAAATTCACCCCAAATTTCCCCCAAATCTCCCCAAAATTCCCTCCAAACAGCCCCAAAACCCCCCAAAATTCACTCAATCCCCTCAAAATTCCCCAAATTCCCCGAAATTCCCAAATTCCCCCAAAATTCCCCAAAATTTCCCCTGAAAATCCCCCAAAACCTGCCCAAAAAAGCCCCAAATTCCCCGCAAAAAACAAAAATTCCTCCGAAAATCCCAAAATTCCCCCCAAATTCCCCCCAAAATTTCCCCAAAAACCCCCAAATTTTCCAAATTTCCCCCAGTTTGCCCGAAATCCCCGGATTTCACCCCAATCCTGACCCGTGGGGGGCAGGGCGGTGCCCAGGGCTCTCCCCTGCAGCCGCTCCAGAATCCCCCCAAATTTTCCCCCAAATTTCCCCAAAATCGCTCAAAATTCCCAAAAATTTCCCCAAAATCCCCCAAATTTTCTCAAATCTCCCTAAAAATTCCCCCCAAAAAATCCCTCAAAAACCCCCCAAAATTCACCAGAAAATCCCCCCAAAACATCCCAAATTTTCCCCCAAAAATCTCCAAAATTTGCCAAAAAATCCCCTGAAAATCCCCAAAATTTCCCCAAATTTCTCTAAAATTTCCCCTAAATTCACCCAAAATTCCCCCCGAAACCCCTCAAAATCCCCCCAAAAAATCCCAAAATTTCCCTGAAAAACCCCCCAAAATTTTCCCCAAATTTTCCCCCAAATCCCCACAAAATCCCCCTCAGAAATCCCAAAAATCCCAAGATTTCCCCCAAAATTTTCCAAAAAAACTCCCAAATTTTTCCCGAATTTGCCCAAAACCCCCGGGTTTCTCCCCAAAACCGACCCGTGGGGGGCAGGGCGGTGCCCAGCGCTCTCTCCTGCAGCCGCTCCAGAATCCCCCAAAATTCCCCCAAATTTGCCCAAACTTCTCTAAAATTTCCCCAGAAATTTCCCCAAAATTCCACAAAAACCCCTCAAACTCCCCCAAATTTCCCCCCAAAAAATCCCAAAATTTCCCCAAAAATCCCCGAAATTCCCCCCAAATTTTCCCAAAATTTCCTGAATTCTCCCCCAAATCTCCTCAAAATCCCCCCAAAAACCCCCAAAATGTCTCCAAAATTTCCCCAATTTCCCCCCAAAATTCCTCTAAATTTCCCCCAAAATCTCCTCAAAACTCCCTCAAAAATGCTCCAAAATCCCCCACATTTTCCCCAAAATCTCCAAATTTTCCACAAATTTTGCCCAAAATCCCCCCAAATTTTCCCCAAAACTTCTGAAATTTTCCCCCAAATCCCCCTCAAAAATCCCCTAAAAATCCCCCTAAATTTTGCCCAAAACCCCCAAAATTTTCCCTAAAAAATCCCCATTTTTTCCCCAAAATTCCCGAATTTCCCCCGGATTTGCCCAAAACCCCCGGGTTTCGCCCCAAAACCGACCCGTGGGGGGCAGGGCGGTGCCCAGCGCTCTCTCCTGCAGCCGCTCCAGCGACGCCGCCCGCAGCGACAGCGCCCCCAGCGCCCGGCGGACACCGCGCGCCTGTCGCGACATGTCGCGACATGAACACGCGATATCGCGACAGGAACAGGAAATGTCGCGATATAAACGCAGAATATCGCGATAGGAAAGGGTCAAATTGGGTTTTGAATGGGTTATATCGCGTATATCGTGACATGGGTGGGTTATATCGCGATATCATCGTGAAATATCACGACATAAATACATGATATTGCGATATAAACACGAAATATCGCGATATAAACAGGAAACGTCGCGACAGGAAAGGGTTAAGTCGGGGTTTGAATGGGTTATATCGCGTATATCGCGACATGGACGGGTTATATCGCGATATGGAGACGCGATATCGCGACATGAACAGGAAATGTCGCGACATGAACAGGAAATATCGCAATATAAAAATGGAATATCGCGATATGAACACGCGATATCGCGATATAAACACACGATATCATGATATGAACACAGAATGTCGCGATACGAACAGATTGTCGCGATATAAACACGAAATGTCGCGATATAAACACGAAATGTCGCGATATAAACACAAAATATGGCGACATAAACACGCGATATCGCGATATAAACACGAAATATCGCGATATCAACACGAAGGATCGCGACATGAACGTGAAATATCGTGACATAAACAGGAAATATCGCGATATAAACGTGAAATGTCGCGACAGGAAAGGGTTAAATGGGGTTTGAATGGGTTATATCGTGTATGTCGCGACATGGACGGGTTATATCGCGATATGGAGACGCGATATCGCGACATGAACACGAAATATCGCAATATAAAAATGGAATATCGCGATATGAACACGCGATATCGTGATATAAACACGAAATGTCACTATATAAACAGAAAATATCGCGATATGAACACGAAATATCGCGATATCAACCCAGAATGTCGCGATATAAACACACGATATCATGATATGAACACAGAATGTCGCGATACGAACAGATTGTCGCGATATAAACACGAAATATCGCGATATAAACACGAAATGTCGCGATATAAACACAAAATATGGCGACATAAACACGCGATATCGCGATATAAACGTGAAATGTCGCGACAGGAAAGGGTTAAATGGGGTTTGAATGGGTTATATCGTGTATGTCGCGACATGGACGGGTTATATCGCGATATGGAGACGCGATATCGCGACATGAACACGAAATATCGCAATATAAAAATGGAATATCGCGATATGAACACGCGATATCGTGATATAAACACGAAATGTCACTATATAAACAGAAAATATCACGATATGAACACGAAATATCGCGATATCAACCCAGAATGTCGCGATATAAACACACGATATCATGATATGAACACAGAATGTCGCGATACGAACAGATTGTCGCGATATAAACACGAAATATCGCGATATCAACACGAAGGATCGCGATATCAACACGAAGGATCGCGATATGAGCGTGAAATATCGTGACATGAACAGGAAATGTCGCGACATAAACGTGAAATGTCGCGACAGGAAAGGGTCAAGTCGGGGTTTGAATGGGTTATATCGCGTATGTCGCGACATGGACGGGTTATATCGCGACATGGACACGAGATATCGCGACGTGGACGCGACACGAACACGTCCTGACAAAAACACGCCAGCGAGATGCAAACGAGATGCAAATCAGGCGGAAATTATAGACCAACGGCATGCAAATGAGATGCAAACGGGGCGGAAATTATACAGCGGTGATATGCAAATGAGGCGCAACAAGGAGGGAAATAAAGGCATTAACGAGATGCAAATGAGGCAGACGTGAGGTGTTAATGAGATGCAAATAAGGCACAAAGGATCTATTAATAAGATGCAAATGAGATTCAAATGATATTCAAACACAACATGAATATTAATGAGATGCAAATGAGACTCCAAGAGCACAGTCTGGATGCAAATGAGATGCAGATAAGAAGGAAATCAGACACAAGCGAAGCACCGGGAATATGAAAATGAGATGCAAATGAGATGCAAATGAAGACAGAAACGAGCCGTTAATGAGATTCAAATGAGACCGAGGTGAGATGTTAATGAGATGCAAATGAGATGGAAATCACAACAGAGACACAGTGTTAATGAGATGCAAATGAGATTCAAATTAGGTAAGGTTATTGTGTTAATGAGATGCAAACGAGATGCAAATTAGAGGCTGTTATTCCATTAATGAGATGCAAATGAGATGCAGGAGGGGGCGGGACCCACCTGGGCCAGGGCGGGGTCCTCGGGGCCGAGGAGCCGCCCCTCCCCCCCCGGCCCCTCCCCCTCCGAGTCCGAGTCCGAAACCTGGGGGAAAAACCCAAAAATAGCAAATCTGGGGGGAATGACCCAAAAATAGCAAATTTGGGGGGGAATGACCCAAAAATCCCAAAAATCCCGAATTCGGGGGGGGGAAAAATCACAAAATTTGGGGGAAAAATCGCAAAAATGGGGGAAAAAATCCCCCAAAAAATCCCAAAATTTGGAGGAAAAAAAATCACAAAATTTGGAGGAAAAAACCCAAAAATGGGGGAAAAAATAAAAAAAAAAATCCCAAAATTGGGGAAAAAATCAAAAATCCCAAATTTGGGGGGAAATGACCCAAAAATTCCCAAATTTGGGGGAAAAAACCAAAAAAATTGGGGAAAAATCCCTAAATTTGGGAGGAAAGTCACAAAATTTGGGAAAATATCCAAAAAAATTCCTAAATTTGGGGGGAAAAAACAAATTTTGGGGAAAAATGACCCAAAAATTCCCAAATTTGGGGGGAAAAAAAATCCGAAAAATCCCAAATTTTTGGGGGAAAATCCCAAAATTGGGGAAAAAAAAAAATCACAATTTTAGGGGAAAAGCCCAAAATTGGGGAAAAAAACCAAAAATCCCAAATTTGGGGAAAAAAGACGCAAAACTTCCCAAATTTGGGGAGGAAAAAGTCCCAAAATTTGGGGGGAAAACCCCAAATTTTGGGGAAAAATGACCCAAAATTTCCCAAAATTGGGAGGAAATGACCCAAAACCTGGGAAGAAAATCCCCCAAAAAAAAAAATCCCAAAATTGGGGGAAAACTCCAAAAAATTCCCGAATTTGGAGACAAAAATCTGGAATTTTGGGGTGAAAAACCCAAATTTTCGGAAAAACTGATCCAGATTTGGGGAAAAATCACAAATTTTGGGCAAAATGAACACAGATTTGGGGTAAAACCTCTGAATTTTGGGAAAAAATCCTGGATTTGGGGGAAAAGTCACAAATTTGGGGAAAATAAACCCAAATCTGGGGAGAAAATTCTGAATTTGGGACAAAACCAACTCAGATTTGGGGGAAAAAATGGGATTTTTGGATAAAATCCAGAATTTGAGGGGAAAACCCCCAAATTTTGGGGTGAAAACCCTGGATTTTGGGAAAAATGTCTCAGATTGTGGATGAAAAACACAAATTCTGGGAAAAAATCCCAGATTTGGGGTGAAAAACTTGAATTTCCTCCATTTTTGGGCTCATTTTGGGGTTAAATTTCCTTTTTTTTTTCACTTCCCCCCCATTTTTTCTCTCATTTTCCCAATTTTTGGGCTCTTTTCCCATTTTTTGGATCTTTTCCCCCATTTTTTATTGAATTTCTCCAATTTTTGGGCTCTTTTTCGGGTTTTTTTCCCACTTTTTTGGGCTCATTTTCCCATTTTTGGGGATTTTTTTTTTCTAACTTTTTTACTTTTTTCACCAAATTTTTCACATTTTCTTCAATTTTTGCTCTTTTTTCACCCATTTTTTGTCTCTTTTCCCACATTTTTGGGCTCATTTTCCATCATTTTGGTTTTTTCCCATTTTTTGCCTCATTTTCCCATTTTTGAGGATTTTTTTCCTCATTTTTTTCCTTTTTTCCCAATTTTTCCACATTTCCCCCCATTTTTTCGCTCTTTCCCCCATTTCCAGTTCATTTTTGGCTGCTTTTCCCATTTTTTCCTCATTTCCCCCAAATTTTTGGGTTTTTTTTCCCATTTTTTGCCAATTTTCCCCCAATTTTTTATCTTTTTTCCCCATTTTTTCTCTCTTTTCCCCCATTTTTGTCCCTTCCCCCCCCCATTTTCCCCACCCCCGATCCCGATTTTGGGCTCATTTTCCCATTTTTTCCACCTTTTCCCCCAATTTTTTCACTTTTTTCCCCAATTTTTTCACTTTCCCCCTCATTTTTTCCCCCTTTCCCCCATTTTTTGTCTCTTTTCCCCATTTTTTATCTCTTTTCCCCCACTTTAAACACTTCTCCCCCATTTTCGGGGTGCCCGGTCCCGATTTCGGGCTCCTTTTCCCGCTTTTTTGTCGCTTTTTCCCGATTTTTGCGCTTTTTTCCCCATTTTGGGCCTCTCGCCTGGCGCAGTTCCCGCGTCCGGTCCCTCATGGCGGCGCACCCGGAAGTGGCCGCACTGCGCAGGCGCAGAACCCGCGGGAGCAACCACAGAGACAAACCTCCGAGTCCTCCAACACCACAGAGACGAACCGGAAGTCCTCCACCACCATAGAGACAAACCGGAAGTTTACTGAAAACCACAGAGACAACCCGGAAATTCACCGGAAAACTACAGAAAAGAGCCGGAAGTCCTCCGTTACCATAGAGACAAACAGGAAATACTTCCAAAAACCATCGAGACGAGCCGGAAGTTCCTCAAAATCACAGAGATTAACCCAAAAAAATTATAAAAACGGGGAAGTCCTTCATAAAAACCATCGAGAGGAGCCGGAAGTGATGTTTCAGAGGGGATTTGGGGGGCGGAGCGGAGTGGGCGTGGCCGGGAGGAGCCACTTCCGGGTCCCGGCGGGAGCGGTGAGCGCGCCCGGCGGGGTCGCCATGGCAACGGCCCCGCCCACCGCGACCCCCGCGGGGGGGGGGGGCCGGGAGGGACCATTGGGGGGGCGGGGGGGCCCGGGCGCCATTTTGGGGCGATTTCAGCGGATTTTGGGGCCTTTGAGGGGATTTTGGGGCCCCCCCGGGACCCTCTGGGGAGGTTCGGCCCCGCCCGGGCCTGGCCAGGGGAGTTTGGGGCAATTTCTGGGGATTTTGGTCCATTTCAGGCGATTTTGGTCCATTTCAGGCGATTTTGGTTAATTTCTGGTTATTTTGGGTCAATTTCTGGTGATTTTGGGTCCTTTAAGAGGATTTGGGTCAGTTTCAGGTGATTTTGGTCAATTTCAGTTTCTTTTGGTCAATTTCAGACGATTTTGGGTCATTTTGGGGGATTTTGGGTCCATTTCAGTTGATTTTGGGTGCATTTCAGGGGATTTTGGGTCCGCCAGGTGACTTTAAGGTGATTTTGGGTCAATTTCTGGCAATTTTGGTTCCATTTCAGTTGATTTTGGGTCCATTTCACTTCATTTTGGGTTCATTTCAGGCGATTTTGGGTCCTTTAAGGGATTTTGTGTCTATTTCTGGTGATTTTGGGGCCGTTTCAGGCAATTTTGGATCCAATTCAGGCGATTTTGGGTCAATTTCAGGCAATTTTCGGTCCATTTCTGGTGATTTTGTGTCAATTTCAGACAGTTTTGGGTCCATTTCAGGCGATTTTGGGTCCTTTAATGTGATTTTTTTTTGTCCATTTCAGGTAATTTTGGGTCAATTTCAGGGGATTTTGGGTCCCCCAGGTGACTTTAAGGTGATTTTGGGTCCATTTCAGTTGATTTTTGTTCAATTTCAGGCGATTTTGGGCCCCTTTAAGGCAATTTTGGGTCAATTTCAGGTGATTTTGGGCCTCTTTAAAGTCATTTTGTGTCCATTTCAGGCAATTTTGGGTCCATTTCAGGCGATTTTCAGTCAATTTCAGGCGATTTTGGGTCCATTTCAGGTGATTTTAGGTCCCTTTAATGCAATTTTGGTTCCATTTCAGGAGATTTTGGGTCCATTTTAGTTTATTTTGGATTTTAAGGTGATTTTGGGTCCATTTCAGGCAATTTTGGGTCCTTTAAGGTGATTTTGTGTCCATTTCTGGTGATTTTTGTTCCATTTCGGACAATTTTGGGTCCATTTCAGGCCATTTTGGGTCTGTTTTAGGTGGTTTTGGTCCATTTCAGGCAATTTTGGTCCATTTCAGGTGATTTGGGTCAATTTTTGGTGATTCTGGTCAATTTCAGGTGACTTTGTGTCCATTTCAGGTGATTTTGTGTCTGTTTCAGGTAATTTTGGGTCCATTTCAAGCAATTTTAGGTCCCTTTAAGGTGATTTTGGGTCCTTTAAGGCAATTTTGGGTCCATTTTAGCCGATTTTGTGTCCATTTAAGGTGATTTTGGGTCCATTTCAGTTGATTTTGGTTCCATTTCAGGCAATTTTGGGTCCATTTCTGGTAATTTTGGTCCCTTTCAGGTGATTTTTGATCCTCCCAGGTCCCTTTAAGGTGATTTCGTGTCCATTTCTGGTGGTTTTTTGTCCTTTTCAGGTGATTTTTGGTCAATTTCAGAGAGTTTTGGGTCCATTTCAGGTGATTTTGGGTCCATTTCTGGCGATTTTGTGTCCGTTTAAAGAGATTTTGGGTCCATTTCAGGTGATTTTAGGTCCCTTTAATGCAATTTTGGTTCCTTTCAGGCAATTTTGGGTCCATTTCAGGCAATTTTGGATCAATTTCAGGCCATTTTGGGTCCATTTCAGGCGATTTTGTGTCCATTTAAAGAGATTTTGGGTCCATTTCAGGTGATTTTGTGTCCATTTCAGGCAACTTTCGGTCAATTTCAGACAAATTTGGGTCAATTTCGGTGATTTTGTGTCCATTTTAGTTTATTTTGGGTCTTTTAAGGTGATTTTTTGTCCATTTCAGGCAATTTTGGGTCAATTTCAGGGGATTTTGGGTCCCCTAAGTGACTTTAAGGTGATTTTGGGTCCATTTCAGTTGATTTTTGTTCAATTTCAGGCGATTTTGGGCCCCTTTAAGGCAATTTTGGGTCAATTTCAGGCAATTTTGGGTCCATTTCAGGCCATTTTGGGTCCATTTCAGCCGATTTTGGGTCAATTTTGGGCGATTTTGGGTCCATTCCAGGCCATTTTGGGCCCCTTTAAGGCGATCTTTCCCCCCCCCAGGTGAGCCCACCTGGGCAGGTGCGATGGCCGAGCCCGGCCCCGCCCCCGAGGAGCCCCCCCGGGACCCCCCGGGGCCGCTGGCGCTGCTGCGCTCGCGCGCGCGCTCGACGTCACCTTCGAGGTGGGCGACGACTACGAGGTCATCGAGACCATCGGCACCGGCGCCTACGGCGTGGTCAGCTCGGCACGCCGGCGCGACACAGGTGAGGCACACCTGGGACAGGTGAGGGGCACCTGAGATACACCTGGGCACACCTGGGACAGGTGAGGGGCACACCTGAGGGGGCTGGGGCACACCTGAGACAGGTGAGACACACCTGAGATACACCTGAGATACCTGGGACACACCTGGGCACACCTGGGACAGGTGAGGGGCACACCTGAAATACCTGGGATACACCTGAGATGGGTGAGGCACACCTGAGATACACCTGAGATACACCTGGGCACACCTGGGACAGGTGAGGGGCACACCTGAGGGGGCTGGGACACACCTCAGACAGGTGAGACACACCTGAGATACACCTGAGATACCTGGGACACACCTGGGACACACCTGGGATATCTGGGACACACCTGAGACAGGTGAGACGCACCTGAGAGGGGCTGGGACACACCTCAGACACACCTGAGACACACCTGGGCACACCTGAGACAGGTGAGACACACCTGAGATACACCTGAGATACCTGGGGGACACCTGGACACACCTGGGCACACCTGGGACAGGTGAGGGGCACACCTGAGGGGGCTGGGATACACCTGAGACAGGTGAGACACACCTGAGAGGGGCTGGGGCACACCTCAGACACACCTGAACACACCTGGGCACACCTGGGACAGGTGAGGGGCACACCTGGGATACCTGGGATACACCTGGGACAGGTGAGGGGCACACCTGAGGGGGCTGGGGCACACCTGAGATATCTGGGATACACCTGGGCACACCTGTGACAGGTGAGACACACCTGAGATACACCTGAGATACACCTGGAGGGATTGGGATACACCTGAGATACCTGGGGCACACCTGGGCACACCTGGGACAGGTGAGGGACACACCTGGGCACACCTGAGGCACACCTGAGGGGGCTGGGATACCCCTGAGATACACCTGAGACAGGTGAGATATACCTGAGATACACCTGGGACACACCTGGGATGTCTGGGACACACCTGAGACACACCTGGGATACACCTGAGGGAGCTGGGGCACACCTGAGCACACCTGGGACAGGTGAGATACACCTGAGCACACCTGAAATACACCTGAGAGAGGTGAGACACACCTGGGACATCTGGGACACACTTGGGACACACCTGAGATACCTGGGATACACCTGGGGCACACCTGGGCACACCTGGGGCAGGTGAGACTCACCTGAGATACACCTGAGACAGGTGAGGGACACACCTGGGCACACCTGGGCACACCTGGGCACACCTGGGGCAGGTGAGACTCACCTGAGCCGCCCCGGCCCCGCCCCCAGGCCAGCAGGTGGCCATCAAGAAGATCCCGAACGCCTTCGACGTGGTGACCAACGCCAAGCGCACGCTGCGCGAGCTGAAGATCCTCAAGCACTTCAAGCACGACAACATCATCGGCATCAAGGACATCCTGCGGCCGGCCGGGCCCTACGGCGAGTTCCGCTCCGTGTGCGCCCCCGACATGGGCCGGGTCGGGTTTGATGGGTTGGGTTGGGTTGGGTTGAGTTGGCTTGAGTTGGGTTTGTTGGGTTGGGTTGGGTTGGGTTGAGTTGGGTTGGGTTTGTTGGGTTGGGTTGGGTTGGGTTTGTTGGGTTGAGTTGGGTTGGGTTGGGTTGGGTTTGATGGGTTGGGTTGAGTTGGGTTGAGTTGGGTTGGGTTGGGTTTGTTGGGTCGGGTTTGATGGGTTGGGTTGAGTTGGGTTGGGTTGGGTTGGGTTGGGTTGGGTTTGTTGAGTTGAGTTGTGTTGGGTTGCGCTGCGTTGGGTTGAGTTGGTTTTGTTGAGTTGGGTTGGGTTGCATTTGTTGGGTTGAGTTGAGTTGGGTGGAGTTGGTTTTGTTGACTTGAATTGGGTTGGGTCGTGTTGAGTTGAGTTGGGTTGAGTCACGTTGACTTGGGTTGAGTTGGGTTGAGTCACGTTGACTTGGGTTGAGTTGGGTTGAGTCACGTTGAGTCATGTTGAGTTGGGATGGGTTGGGTTGAATCGTGTTGGTTGGGTTGAGTTGAGTTGCGTTGAGTTGGGTTGAGTTGGGTTGGGTCGTGTTGAGCCACGTTGAGTTGGGGTGGGTTGTGTTGACTTGGGTTGGGTTGGTTGAGTGGGGTTGAGTTGAGTTGGGTTGGGCTGGGTTGAGTCATGTTGAGTCACATTGGGTTGGGTTGCGTTGAGTCGCGTTGAGTTATGTTGACTTGGGTTGAGTTGTGTTGACTTGGGTTGGGTTGTGTTGACTTGGGTTGAGTTGTGTTGACTTGGGTTGGGTCATGTTGAGTTGTGTTGACTTGGGTTGGGTTGTGTTGACTTGGGTTGAGTTGCGTTGACTTGGGTTGGGTTGTGTTGACTTGGGTTGAGTTGTGTTGACTTGGGTTGGGTCATGTTGAGTTGTGTTGACTTGGGTTGGGTTGTGTTGACTTGGGTTGAGTTGTGTTGACTTGGGTTGGGTCATGTTGAGTTGTGTTGACTTGGGTTGGGTTGTGTTGACTTGGGTTGAGTTGTGTTGACTTGGGTTGAGTTGCGTTGACTTGCGTTGGGTCGTGTTGAGCCGCGTTGACCCGCGTTGACCCCCACCCCCCTCCCCCGCAGCTACGTGGTGCTGGACCTGATGGAGAGCGACCTCCACCAGATCATCCACTCCTCCCAGCCGCTCACCCTCGAGCACGTCCGCTACTTCCTCTACCAACTCCTGCGCGGCCTCAAGTACATCCACTCGGCCAACGTCCTCCACCGCGATCTCAAGCCCTCCAACCTGCTCGTCAACGAGAACTGCGAGCTCAAGATCGGCGACTTCGGCATGGCGCGCGGCCTGGGCGCCGACGCGCGCCACGCCAAGCCCTTCCTCACCGAGTACGTCGCCACGCGCTGGTACCGCGCGCCGGAACTTCTGCTGTCTCTCCACCGTTACACGCGCGCCATCGACATGTGGTCGGTGGGCTGCATCTTCGCCGAGATGTTGGGGCGCCGCCAACTCTTCCCGGGACGCAATTACGTCCACCAGCTGCAGCTGATCATGGCGGTGCTGGGCACGCCGCCGCCCGGCGTCATGGCGGCCATCGGCGCCGAGCGCGTCCGCGCCTACGTGCAGAGCCTGCCGCCGCGCCCGCCGGTGCCCTGGGAGAGCCTCTTCGGCGACGCCGAGCCGGAGGCGCTGGCGCTGCTCGGCAGGATGCTGCGCTTCGACCCGCGGGAGAGGGTGGGCGTGGCCGAGGCGCTGCGCCACCCGTTTCTGGCGAAATACCACGACCCCGAGGACGAGCCCGAGTGCGTGCCGGCGTTCGACTTCGCCTTCGACCGGCAGGCGCTGACCAAGGAGGAGATCAAGGCGGCCATCGTGGCCGAGATCGCCGACTTCCACGCGCGGCGCGACGGCATCCGGCGGCAGATTGCGCCGGCGCCGCCCGCGGTGGGCGTGGCCGGTGCCGCCAACAAGGCCGGCGTCGACGTCAACATGGCCAACGTCGACGCAACCAACAACGGAGTCAACGCGGTCAACGCCGACCTCAACGCGAACGTCAACGTCGCCATGGCGGCCGCCAACGGGCCGGCGTGGCCGCCCTGCGCCGACGTGGACATGCCCAGCCCGGGCCCCGCCCCCGACTGCCCCATGGACTCGCCGCGGGTGAAGGCGGAGCCGGGCGCGGCACCAGCGCCGGCGGCGGCGCCCAAGAGGGACGGCGCCATCTCGGACGACACCAAGGCGGCGCTGAAGGCGGCGCTGCTGAAGTCGGCCATGAGGAACAAGAGTAAAGGTGGGGGGGGTTGGGTTGGGTTGGGTTGGTTGGCTTGAGTTGAGTTGATTTGTTTGGGCTTGGTCGGGATGGATTGGGTTGGGTTGAGTTCAGTTGGATTGGGTTGATTGATTTGGGTTTGGTTGGGTTGAGTTGGGTTGAGTTGATTTATTTGAGTTGGGAGGAGTTGGGTTGGGTTGGGTTGGGTTGAGTTGATTTGTTTGGGTTGAGTTGGGTTGGGTTGAGTTGAGTTGATTTGTTAAGGCTTGGTTGGGATGGATTGGGTTGGGTTGAGTTCAGTTGAGTTGGGTTGGGTTGAGTTGATTGATTTGGGTTTAGTTGGGTTGAGTTGCCTTGAGTTGGGTTGAGTTGATTTATTTGAGTTGGGATGAGTTGGGTTGAGTTTAGTTGGGTTGGGTTGAGTTGATTGATTTGGGTTGGGTTTGGTGGGGTTGAGTTGGGTTGAGTTTGGTTGGGTTGGGTTGAATTGAGTTGATTGATTTTGGTTGGGTTGATTGAGTTGAGTTGCCTTGAGATGATTTATTTGGGTTGGGTTGAGTTGGGTTGGGTTGAGTTGAGTTGGGTTGGGATGGTTGAGTTTGGTGGGTTGGATTGAGTTGAGTTGAGTTGGGTTGAATTGAGTTGGGTTGAGTTGGGTTGGGGTGATTGAGTCGCGTTGAGTTGACTCAACCTCAGTTGCGTTGCCTCGGTTGAGTTCCGTTGAGTTGCATTGACTTTGCGTTGAGTTCCGTTGACTTTGCCCAAACTCATTGACCTCCCCTTGACCTCCCCTTCATTCCCTTGACCCCTCCCCCCATTGGCCGGCCCCTCCCCCCCTCCCCTCCCCCCCAGACCCGCCCTGCGCCGCCCCGGAGGCGCCCGAGGGCCGCAAGCCGGTGACGGCGGCCGAGCGCCAGCGCGAGCGCGAGGAGAAGCGCCGGCGCCGCCAGGAGCGCGCCAAGGAGCGCGAGAAGAAGCAGCGCGAGCGCGAGCGCCGCGAGCCCCGCCCCCGCGGGGAGGGGCTCAACGGCCTCGTCCTCACCGACGACGACCGACACCTCCTGGAGCGCTGGACCAAGATGGCCGACGGCGCCCCGCCCCGCCAGCCGGCCCCGCCCCGCCCTCAAGCCCCGCCCCCCTGCCCGGCACCGCCCCCGGCGTGGGCGGGGCCTGAGGCGTGGGTGGAGCCCGCCGGCGACGCCGACGTCGCCACGGTGACGCAGCAGCTGCAGAAGTCGCAGGTGAGGGGGGCGGGGCGGGGCCCGGGGGAGGGGTCTGGGGGCGGCCACGCCCCCCGCTCAGCGCCACGCCCCCCCCCCCCCCCGCAGGTGGAGGATCCGCTGCCGCCCGTGTTCCCGGTGACGCCCAAGGGCAGCGGCGCCGGCTACGGCGTCGGCTTCGACCTGGAGGAGTTCCTGAGCCAATCGCTGGACATGGTGGGGGAGCCCAAGGACAGGTGGGGACGGCGGGGGTTGGGTTGGGTTGGGTTGGGTTGGGTTGAGTTGGGTTGGGTTGGGTTGGGTCAGGTTGGGTTGGGTTGGGTTGGGTTGAGTTGAGTTGGGTTGGGTTGAGTTGGGTTGAGTTGGGTTGGGTTGGGTTGAGTTGGGTTGGGTTGGGTTGGGTTGGGTTGAGTTGGGTTGGGTTGGGTTGGGTTGAGTTGGGTTGGGTTGGGTTGAGTTGGGTTGGGTTGAGTTGGGTTGGGTTGAGTTGGGTTGGGTTGAGTTGGGTTGGGTTGAGTTGGGTTCAGTTGGGTTTCTTGGGTTGGGTTGGGTTGAGTTGGGTTGAGTTGGGTTGCGTTGAGTTGGGTTGGGTTGGGTTGGGTTTGTTGGGTTGGGTTGGGTTGGGTTGGGTTGAGTTGGGTTGGGTTGGGTTGGGTTGAGTTTATTGGGTTGAGTTGAGTTGGGTTGGGTTGGCTTGGATTGGGTTGGGTTGAGTTGGGTTGGGTTGAGTTGAGTTGGGTTGGGTTGGCTTGGATTGGGTTGGGTTGAGTTGGGTTGGGTTGAGTTGAGTTGGGTTGGGTTTGTTGAGTTGGGCCAAGTTGGGTTGAGTTGGGTTGAGTTGGGTTGAGTTGGGTTGGGTTGAGTTGGGTTGAGTTGGGTTGAGTTGGGTTGGGTTGAGTTGGGTTGCGTTGGGTTGAGTTGGGCCAAGTTGGGTTGGGTTGGGTTGGGTTGGGTTGGGTTGGGTTGGGTTGAGTTGGGTTGGGTTGGTTTGTCTTGTCCTGACTCGTTCGGCCTCCCGCGCCCCTCCCCCGCAGCCAGGCCGACTCGGCGCCGCTCTCGGCGTCGCTCTTGGCCGACTGGCTGGAGGTTCACCGCCTCAGCCCCGCCGCGCTCGAGAGCCTCCAGCGCGACCTCCAGCTGGGCTCGCCCATGCTGCTGGCCGACGACGACCCCTGACCCCGCCCCCGCCCCGGCCACGCCCCTTTTCGGCCCCGCCCGCATTAAATTTGTATCAAAACTCCCATTTCTGGCGTTTTTTTGGGGGCGAAAACGGCGATTTCGGCCATCTTGGATGGCGGGGATGAGGAGGAAGAGGAGGAGGAGGAGAAGGAGGGGGAGGGGAGGAAGAAGAGGCGGAGCCGGCTGCGTTTTTGGCGATGGCTTTCGTAGCAAAGACGTCACAGGCCGCGGGGGGAGGGGCAACGCCGAGCGCAGGGGGAGGGGGGAAAGGGGGAGGGGCAAAGGGAGACCCCGCCCCCCGTCCTGTGGAGGGACGCTCCCGGTGTGGGGGAGGGGCGCTGGGGGAGGGGCCCCGGCGGGGCGGGAAATCTAAGGGGGGGGTGGGGTCATCGATGACGTCATCGGGTCGTTGAGACGGCCATCGATGACGTCATCGGGTCGTGGATTGGGTGGACAGTGAGGTCGTTGGGTTATTGATGACGTCATGGGGTTATTGATGACGTCATGGGGTTATTGATGACGTCATTGGGTAATCAACAGGTTCATCAACGGGGTCGTTGGGTCCTTGAGATGACGTCATCAGGTCGTTGACTGGGTCATCAATGAGGTCATTGGTTCGTTGATGACGTCATTGGGTTATTGATGAGGTCGTTGGGTCATTGATGATGTCATTGGGTCATTGATTGGGTCATCAATGAGGTCATTGGTTCATTGATGAGGTCATTGGGTCATCAGTGGGGTTCTTGGATTATTGATGACATCATTGGGTCATTGATGACACCATTGGGTTGCTGATGACGTCATTGGGTCATCAGTGTGGATGTTGGTTTATTGATGACATCACTGGGTCATCAATGACGTCACTGGGTCATTGATGAGGTCATTGGATCATCAATGATGTCATCGGTTATGGTTGAACTGGGCGATGAAGGGTTGGCCAGTTGTGTCAATGAAGGGTTGGCCAGTTGGGCACTGGTTGAACTGGTCGATGATGGTGGAAGGGTCGTTGGGGTCGTTGTTGGTCGATGGCGCCGGCGCGGTGAGAATGGGCGGATGGCCCCTCCCCCGCCCGGCTGGGATTGGCCAACGCAACCCAAACCCAACAAACCAAACAAACTCAACCCAACCCAACGGAACCAACCTAAACCAACCCAACCCAACTGAGCACAGCTCAACAAACTCAACCCAACCCAACCCAACCCAACCCAACCCAACTGAACTCAACAAACCAAACCCAACCCAACCCAACCCAACAAATCCAACCCAACCCAACTCAACTCAACCCAACTCAACCCAACCCAACCCAACCCAACTCAACCCAACCCAACTCAACCCAACCGAACCCAACTCAACCCAACTCAACTCAACCCAACTCAACCCAATCCAACTCAACCCAACTCAACCCAACTCAACAAACCCAACCCAACCCAACCCAACTCAACCCAACTCAACCCAACTCAACCCAACCCAACCCAACCCAACCCAACTCAACCCAACCCAACCCAACCCAACTCAACCCAACCCAACCCAACCCAACTCAACCCAACCCAACTCAACCCAACCCAACCCAACTCAACCCAACTCAACTCAACCCAACTCAACCCAATCCAACTCAACCCAACTCAACCCAACTCAACAAACCCAACCCAACCCAACCCAACTCAACCCAACTCAACCCAACTCAACCCAACCCAACCCAACCCAACTCAACCCAACCCAACCCAACCAAACCAACTCAACTCAACCCAACACAACTCAAGAAACCCAACTGAACCCAACCTGGACCAACTCAACCCAACTCAACCTGAGTCAACCCAACCCAACCCAACTCAACAAACCCAACTCAACCCAACTCAACCCAACCCAACCCAACCCAACTCAACAAACCCAACTCAACCCAACCCAACCCAACCCAACCCAACCCAACCCAACAAACCCAACCCAACTCAACCCAACTCAACCCAACCCAACCCAACCCAACCCAACCCAACCCAACCCAACCCCCGCTGGCCCCTCCCCCCACCGCAATGTGGGCGTGGCCGGCGGGGGATGATGGGATGGATGAAGGCCGAGGAGGAAGAGGAAGAAAAGGGGGAGGAGCCTCTTAGATTTGCCGGCGCCGGGGGGCGTGGCCGGGGGTGGGGGGCGTGGCCGGCGGTGACGGGACCACCACGTGCTGGTTCGTCCGTTCGCAATTCATTAATTAATTTATTCGCAATTAATGCGGTTCGTTGACGAGATGGGTGGGGGCGGGGCCGGGGGGAGGGGTGGTGGGGGAGGGGCAGGGCGGGGTGGGGGAGGGGCCCTAGAGGCCCAAGGTGCCCCCGATGGAGGAGGCCAGGACCACGCCCAGCACCACGCAGCAGATGATGATCATGATCTTCTTCTGCCGGCGCCCGCGCCGCGTTTCGGGCGGAATTCAGGGGATTTCGGGCAATTTTGGGGGAATTTGGGGCATTTTGGGCAATTTTGGGGGGATTTTGGGGCATTTTGGGCAATTTTGGGGGATTTTGTGGGATTTCATGAAATTTTGGCGAATTCCGGTGGATTTTGGGTGGAGTTTGGTGGATTTGGGGCGGATTTTGGTCCATTTTTGGTGGGTTTGGGTGGATTTCGGGGGATTTCATTGAATTTTGGGGATTTCGGTGAATTGCAGTGAAATTTTTGGTGGTTTTGGTGAATTTTGATGGATTTGGGTGGATTTTGTTAATTTTTGGTGGATTTTGAGTGGATTATGGAAAATTTCAGGGGATTTCAGTAAATTTTTGGTGGATTTCAGTGCATTTTCATGGATTTGGGTGGATTGGGGTGGATTTTGTTAATTTTTGGTGGTTTTTGGTGGATTTTGGCAGATTTGGGTGGATTTCGGTGGATTTTGATGGATTTTGGGTGGATTATGGGAAATTTCAGGGGATTTGGGGAAAATCCAGGGGATTTCGGTGAATTTTTGGTGGATTTTGGGCGAATTTTGATGGTTTTTGATGGATTTGGGTGGATTGGGGTGGATTTTGTAAATTTTTGGTGGATGTTGGAGGGTTTTGGCAGATTTGGGTGGAATTTGGGTGGAGTTTTGGTGGATTTTGATGGATTTCGGGTGGATTATGGGAAATTTTAGGGGATTTTTGGAAATTTCAGGGGATTTGGGTGAATTTTTGGTGGATTTTGATGAATTTGGATGGATTTGGGTGGATTGCAGTGGATTTCGGTGAATTTTGGGTAGATTTGGGAGGATTTTGATGGATTTTCACAGATTTTCGTGGGTTTTGGTAGATTTCAGTGGATTTTGGAGAATTCCAGTGAATTTTGATGAATTTTGGGTGAATTTTGATGAAGTTGGGTGAATTCCGGGTGAATTTTGATGAATTTTTGATGGATTTGATGAATTTTGATGAATTTTGGGTGAATTTCCATGAATTTTAATGGATTTTGATGAATTTCAGCGAATTTTGATGAATTTTGGGTGAATTTCGGTGAATTTTGGGTGAATTTCAATGAATTTTAATGGATTTGATGATTTTTTGATGGATTTTGAGTGAATTTTGATGAATTTTGATGAATTTCAGTGAATTTCAATGAATTTTGATGAATTTCAGTGAATTTTGATGAATTTTGATGAATTTTGGGTGAATTTGGGTGAATATTGGGAGGTCCCGGCAGCGGGGGAGGGGAGAGAGGAGAGAAGAGCGGAGCGTCACCGACCCCTCCCCCACCCTGGCCAGGGCCGCCTTCCCGGCGGCCATCTTGAATTCTTGGCGGCCATTTTGAATTCTTGGAGGCCATCTTGAATTCTTGGCGGCCATCTTGAGATCGTGGTGGCCATCTTGAATTCTTGGCAGCCATTTTGAGATCTTGGCAACCATTTTGAGATCTTGGCGGCCATATTAAATTATTGGCAGCCATATTGAATTCTCGGTGGCCATATTGAATATTGGTAGCCGTTTTGAATTCTTGGCGGCCATATTGAATTCTTGGTGGCCATATTGAATTCTCTGTGGCCATTTTGAATTCTCGGCCGCCATATTGCTTTCTTGGCAGCCATATTGATTTCTCGTTGGCCATATTGAATTCTCAGCTGCCATATTGAATTATCGGCAGCCATATTGAATTCTCTCTGGCCATATTGTATTCTCGACTGCCACATTGAGTTCTTGGTGGCCACATTGGGTGCGTGGTGGCCACACTGAATTCCAGTTGCCCCCAGTAGCCGTTATTGATCCCCAGTAGTTTCCAGTCCCTCCCAGTCAATCCCACTATCCCCCAATCCCCTCCCAGTCCCTCCCAGTCCCCCCCAGTATCCCCCAATGCATCCCAGTACCTCCCAGCCCCTTCCAGTCTCTCCCAGTCCATTCCAGTCTCTCCCAGTCCCCCCCAAACCCCTCCCAGTCCCATCCCAGTTTATCCCAGTTCATTCCCAGTCCCCCCAAACCCCTCCCAGTCCCTCCCAGTCCCCTCCCAGTATCCCCCAGTCCCCCCCCCAGTCCCTCCCAGTATCCCCAGTCCCCCCCAATCCCTTCCCAGTCCCTCCCAATTCCCTCCCAGTCCCTCCCAATCCCCTCCCAGTCCCTCCCAGTATAACCCAGTCCCTCCCAGTCCCTCACGCCCCCCCGTTCATTCCCAGTCCCATCCCAGTTTATCCCAGTTCATTCCCAGTCCCCCCCAGTATCCCCCAAACCCCTCCCAGTCCCTCCCAATCCCCTCCCAGTCCCTCCCAATTTCCTCCCAGTATCTCCCAGTTCATTCCCACTCCCTCCCAGTATCCCCAAGTCCATCCCAGTCCCCTCCCAGTATAAACCAGTCCCTCCCAGTATCCCCCAGTCCCTCCCAGTATCCCCCAAACCCCTCCCAGTCCCTCCCAGTCCATCCCAGTCCATTCCCAGTATCCCCCAATCCCTTCCCAGTCCCTCCAGTCCCCCCCAGTCCCCTCCCAGTGTCCCCCAGTCCCTCCCAGTATCCCCAGTTTGGCCGCTGACCCTCCGGGCCTTGCTCTGGTACTTGACGGCTTTCTTGGTGTCGGACACGGCGCGCTCGACGTAATCCACCGAGTGCTCCACGTTGTACTCGATGCGGTCAATCATCTCGCCCTGGTCATTCAGAGTGACCACTGGTCAGCCAGAGTGACCACTGGTCAGTAAAAGTGACCACTGGTCAGTAAAAGTGACCACTGGTCAGTCAGAGTGACCGCTGGTCACTCGCACTCCACCGAGTGCTCCACGTTGTACTCGATGCGGTCAATCATCTCGCCCTGGTCATTCAGAGTGACCACTGGTCATCCAGAGTGACCACTGGTCAGTAAAAGTGGCCACTGGTCATTCAGAGTGACCGCTGGTCATTGGGAGTGGCCACGGGTCAGTAAAAGTGGCCATTGGTCAGTCAGAGTGACCGCTGGTCAGTCAGAGTGACCACTGGTCATTGGGAGTGACCATGGGTCAGTGATAACGGCCATTGGTCATTCAGAGTGACCACTGGTCATTCATGGTAACCACTGGTCACTCCCAATGACCAGTGGTCACTCCCAATGACCATTGGTCACTCAGGATGACCAGTGGTCACTCAGGATGACCCTTGGTGGGTCCAAGTGACCTTCTGAATGTTCTTGATGACCCTCAATGGGTCCGGATGACCACTGGTCACTCCCAATGACCTGTAACCCTTCCCATTGACCCGTGGTCACTGCCAATGACCTGTGGTCACTCGGGATGACCAGTGGTCACTCAAGATGACCAGTAGTCACTCCCAGATGACCCAAGGTGGGTTCTTGATGACCCTCAAATGGATCCAAGTGACCCTCAATGGGTCCGGATGACCACTGGTCACTCCCAATGACCTGTGGTCACTCCCATTGACCTGTAACCCTTCCCATTGACCCGTGGTCACTCAGGATGACCAGTGGTCACTCCCAATGACCAGTGGTCACTCCCAATGACCAGTGGTCACTCAGGATGACCCTTGATGGGTCCAAGTGACCTTCTGAATGTTCTTGAGGACCCTCAATGGTCCAGATGACCACTGGTCACTCCCAATGACCCGTGGTCACTCCCATTGACCTGTAACCCTTCCCAATGACCAGTGGTCACTCAGGATGACCAGTGGTCACTCCTAATGACCAGTGGTCAATCAAGATGACCCCTGATGGGTCCAAATGACCTTCTAGATGTTCTTGATGACCGTCAATGCGTCCAGATGACCACTGGTCACTACCAATGACCGGTGGTCACTCCCATTGACCTGTAACCCATCCCAATGACCAGTGGTCACTCGGGATGACCAGTGGTCACTCCTAATGACCAGTGGTCACTCAGGATGACCCTTGATGGGTCCAAGTGACCTTCTAGAGGTTCTTGATGACCCTCAATGAGTCCAGATGACCACTGGTCACTCCCAATGACCCGTGGTCACTCCCATTGACCTGTAACCCATCCCAATGACCAGTGGTCACTCGGGATGACCAGTGGTCACTCCCAATGACCAGTGGTCACTCAAGGTGACCCTTGATGGGTCCAAGTGACCTTCTAGATGTTCTTGATGACCCTCAACGGGTCCGGATGACCACTGGTCACTCCCAATGACCTGTAACCCTTCCCATTGACCCGTGGTCACTGCCAATGACCTGTGGTCACTCGGGATGACCAGTGGTCACTCAAGATGACCAGTAGTCACTCCCAGATGACCCAAGGTGGGTTCTTGATGACCCTCAAATGGATCCAAGTGACCCTCAATGGGTCCGGATGACCACTGGTCACTCCCAATGACCTGTGGTCACTCCCATTGACCTGTAACCCTTCCCATTGACCCGTGGTCACTCAGGATGACCAGTGGTCACTCCCAATGACCAGTGGTCACTCCCAATGACCAGTGGTCACTCAGGATGACCCTTGATGGGTCCAAGTGACCTTCTAGATGTTCTTGATGACCCTCAATGGGTCCAGATGACCACTGGTCACTCCCCATGACCTCTGGTCACTCCTGTAACCCATTGACCTGTAACCCATCCCAATGACCAGTGGTCACTCGGGATGACCAGTGGTCACTCCCAATGACCAGTGGTCACTCCCAATGACCAGTGGTCACTTCTAGGTGACCTTGGGTGGGTTCTTGATGACCCTCAATGGTCCAGATGACCACTGGTCACTCCCAACGGCCACTGGTCATTCTGAATGATCGCTAACCCATCCCATTGACCCGTGGTCACTGGGGATGACCCGTGGTCACTCGGGATGACCGGCGGTCACTCCGGCCGGACCTGGCTCTCCACCAGCATGGCCATGTCCACGAACATGTCGTGCAGCTCGCGGATGCTGGTCTCCAGCTTGATGATCTCGTTGTGCCGCGTCTCGATCTCGTTCAGCGCCTGCTTGGTCATCTGCGAGTCCATCTTGATCTGCGGGGACACGCCGGGGTCACCGGGGTCACGCGGGGTCACCCGGGGGTCACCTGGTCCTGGGGACCTCCAGGTGGTCACCCAGGGTCACCTGGTGGTCACCAGGTATCTCCAGGTCCTGGAGGTCACCAGGTATCCCCAGGTGGTCACCAGGTGGTCACCTGGTCCTGGAGGTCACCAGGTGGTCACCAAGTGGTCACTCGGGGTCACCTGGGGGTCACCTGGTCCTGGAGGTCACTAGGTGGTCACCCAGGATGTCCCGGTGGCCGCAGTGGCCGCGGTGGCCGCAGCGGTCACTCCCAGTCACTCCCAGTGACCGCTGGTCACTCCCAGTGACCCCTGGTCAGTCCCAGTGACCCCGCTGACCCCAGTGACCCCGTGGCCGCAGCGGTCACTCACGTCGTCGGTGAAGATGGCCAGCTTGCCGCTCTCCAGCATGTCCTCCAGCTCCTCGTTGGTCGTGGTCCGGCCGGCTGCGGGACAGAGTGACCGCTGAGTGACCGCTGGGTGACCGCTGACCCCCAGAGTCACCCCAGAGTGACCACTGACCCCTGTGGCCACTGCACCCTGAGTGATCATTGAGTGACCAACGAGTGACCGCTGGGTGACCGCTGACCCCCAGAGTCACCCCTGTGGCCACTGAGTGACCCCTGACCTCCCCACTGACCGCTGACCCCCAGAGTCACCCCAGAGTGACCACTGACCGCTGAACCCTGTGGCCACTGAGTGGCCACGGAGTGACCACTGACCCCTCCCCCTCGCTGACCACTCCTTCCCACTCACCACTGACACCCAGAGTGACCACTGAGTGACCACTGGAACCAGAGTGACCCCTGATGACCCCAGAGTGACCACCAACCCCACACTGACCACTGACCCCCAGAGTGACCACTGAGTGCCCCCAGAGTGACCACTGACCCCTCCCCCTCACTGACCACTCCCTCCCGCTGACCCCTGACCCCCAGAGTGACCCCTTGACCTCTAGAGTGACCACTCCCATGAGTCACCCCCTCCACACTGACCACTGACTCCTGTGACCCCAGAGTGACCCTGAGTGACCCGTGAGTGACCCCTGAGTGACCAATGACCCCTGAGTGACCCCTGAGTGACCCCAGAGTGACCCCCGAGTGACCCTCACTGATCTCGAGCTGTCTCTGGGTGCGGTCCTTGCAGCGGTCAGCGGGCACTGACCACTGCCATGAGTGACCAATGACTCCCAGTGACCCCTGAGTGACCCCAGAGTGACCAGTGACCCCTGAGTGACCCCTGAGTGACCCCTGAGTGACCCCGAGTGACCCCTGAGTGACCCTCACTGATCTCGAGCTGTCTCTGGGTCCTGTCCTTGCAGCGGTCAGCGGGCACTGACCACTGCCATGAGTGACCACTGACCCCCAATGACCCTGAGTGACCCATGAGTGACCAATGAGTGACCAATGACCGCGAGTGACCCCTGAGTGACCCCTGAGTGACCCCAGAGTGACCCCAGAGTGACCCTCACTGATCTCGAGCTGTCTCTGGGTCCCGTCCTTGCAGCGGTCAGCGGGCACTGACCGCTCCCATGAGTGACCAATGACTCCCAGTGACCCTGAGTGACCCCTGAGTGACCAATGACCCCTGAGTGACCCCTGAGTGACCCCTTGACCCCTGAGTGACCGCTCTCACTGATCTCGAGCTGTCTCTGGGTCCGGTCCTTGCAGCGGTCGCGGTACTTGGACTGCGTCGCGTTGGACTGACCGCTGACCCCTGAGTGACCCCTTGACCCCTGAGTGACCAGTGACCCTGAGTGACCCCTGAGTGACCCCTTGACCCCCGAGTGACCGCTCTCACTGATCTCGAGCTGCCGCTGGATGCGGTCCTTGCAGCGGTCGCGGTACTTGGACTGCGTCGCGTTGGACTGACCGCTGACCCCTGAGTGACCCCTTGACCCCTGAGTGACCAATGACCCTGAGTGACCCCTGAGTGACCGCTCTCACTGATCTCGAGCTGTCTCTGGGTCCCGTCCTTGCAGCGGTCAGCGGGCACTGACCACTGCCATGAGTGACCAATGACCCTGAGTGACCAATGAGTGACCAGTGACCCCGAGTGACCCCTGAGTGACCCCCGAGTGACCCTCACTGATCTCGAGCTGTCTCTGGATCCCGTCCTTGCAGCGGTCAGCGGGCACTGACCGCTCCCATGAGTGACCAATGACTCCCAATGACCCCTGAGTGACCCCTGAGTGACCCCCGAGTGACCCTCACTGATCTCGAGCTGTCTCTGGGTCCCGTCCTTGCAGCGGTCAGCGGGCACTGACCACTGCCATGAGTGACCAATGACCCTGAGTGACCAATGAGTGACCAATGAGTGACCAATGACCCTGAGTGACCCCTTGACCCCTGAGTGACCGCTCTCACTGATCTCGAGCTGTCTCTGGGTCCGGTCCTTGCAGCGGTCGCGGTACTTGGACTGCGTCGCGTTGGACTGACCGCTGACCCCTGAGTGACCCCTTGACCCCAGAGTGACCAATGACCCCTGAGTGACCCCGAGTGACCCCTGAGTGACCCCGAGTGACCCTCACTGATCTCGAGCTGCCGCTGGATGCGGTCCTTGCAGCGGTCGCGGTACTTGGACTGCGTCGCGTTGTATTCCGTCATCACCTCCACGAACTTGCGGGACAGCGTCGAGTGCTGGGGGAGTGACAGGTGATTGACAGGTGTGATTGACAGGTGATTGACAGGGGATTAACAGGGGATTGACAGGTGAATTTGACACGTGATTGATATGTGATTAACAGGGGAGAGAGAGGGGAGTGACGGGTGATTGACAGGGGATTGACAGGGGAGTTACAGGTGTGATTGACAGGAGATTGACAGGTGATTGACAGGTGTGATTGACAGGTGTGATTGACAGGTGTGATTGACAGGGGATTAACAGGGGATTGACAGGTGATTGACAGGTGAATTTGACACGTGATTGATATGTGATTAACGGGGGAGAGAGAGGGGAGTGACGGGTGATTGACAGGAGATTGACAGGTGAATTTGACATGTGATTGACAGGTGATTAACAGGGGAGTGAGAGGGGAGTGACGGGTGATTGACAGGGGATTGACAGGTGATTGACAGGGGATTGACAGGGGATTGACAGGAGATTGACAGGTGAATTTGACACGTGATTGATATGTGATTAACAGGGGAGAGAGAGGGGAGTGACGGGTGATTGACAGGGGATTGACAGGGGAGTTACAGGTGTGATTGACAGGAGATTGACAGGTGATTGACAGGTGTGATTGACAGGTGATTAACAGGGGATAGAGAGGGGAGTGATGGGTGATTGACAGGGGATTGATAGGGGAGTTACAGGTGTGATTGACTGGTGTGATTGACAGGGGATTGACAGGTGAATCTGACATGTGATTGATAGGTGATTAAAAGGGGAGTGACGGGTGAGATTGACAGGGCTTGACAGGTGTGATTGACAGGGGATAGACAGGTGATTGACAGGTGAATTTGACATGTGATTGATAGGTGATTGACAGGTGAATTTGAGGTGTGATTGACAGGTGATTAACAGGGGATTGACAGGGGATTGACGGGTGATTGACAGGCGATTGACATGTTAATTTGACATGTGATTGACAGGTGATTGACAGGTGAATCTGACATGTGATTGATAGGGGATTAACAGGGGAGAGAGAGGGGAGTGACGGGTGATTGACAGGTGATTGACAGGGGATTGAGAGGGGATTGACAGGTGATTGACAGGTTTGATTGATAGGGGATAGATAGGTGAGATGGACAGGTGATTGACAGGTAAATGACAGGTGAATCACAGGGGATTGACAGATGAGATTGACAGGGGAGTGATGGGTGAGAGACAGGTGTGATTGACAGGTGAGACTGACAGGTGAGACTGACAGGTGAGATGATTGACAGGTGAGGTCGTACAAGGCAATGCTGGTGACGATGATGATGATGATGATGATGACGGTCACCATGACAACAAAGCCAATGACGATGACGATGATGACGTCAACGATGAAGCCGATGATGAAGATGATGAAGACGAAGCCAATAATGTTGATGATGATGATGATGGTGATGGTGACGATGACGAAGCCAATGACGTTAACGATGATGACGAAGATGAAGCCATGACAATAACGATGATGAAGATGAAGCCAATGAAATTAATTATGACGATGATGATGATGAAGAAGATTAATCCAATGACAATGATGAAGATGAATCCAATGACGACGATGACGATGATGATGAGGATGATGAATCCAATGATGATGAAGATTCTGCCAATGATGATGATGATGATGATGATGATGAATCCATGACAATGACAATGACAATGATGACGATGAAGATGAAGATTAAGCCAATGACGATGATGATGATGAAGATGAATCCAATGACGACGATGACAATGACGATGATGATGATGAAGCCAATAAAGTTAATTAAGATGATGAAGATGAAGCCAATAAAGTTAATTAAGATGATGAAGATGAAGCCAATGAAGTTAATGACGATGACGACGATGATGAAGACGAATCCAACGACGATGATGACGATGATGAGGATGAAGATGAATCCATGACAATAGCAATAACGATGACGATGAAGATGAAGCCAATGAAATTAATTACGATGATGATGATGAAGATGAATCCAATGACGATGTTGACGATGATGAAGATGATGATGAGGATGATGAAGATGAAGCCAATAAAGTTAATTAAGGTGATGAAGATTAAGCCAATGACATTAATGACGATGATGATGATGATGATGATGATGATGAAGATGAATCCAATGATGACGATGATGATGATGACAATGATGAAGGCAATAAAGTTAATTAAGATGATGAAGATAAAGCCAATGAAGTTAATGATGATGATGATGAAGATGAAGCCAATGAATCCATGACAATGACGATGATGATGACGATGAAGCCAATAAAGTTAATTAAGATGATGAAGATGAAGCCAATGACATTAATGACAATGACGATGATGAAGATGATGACGATGATGATGAAGATGATGAAGACGAAGCCAATGACGATGATGATGATGATGAAGCCAATGGAATTAATGATGATGATAATGACGATGATGAAGATAAAACCAATGACGATGACAATGATGATGATGATGATGAAGATGAATCCATGACAATGACGATGATGAAGATGATGACGATGATGAGGATGATGATGATGATGATGATGATGATGATGAATCCAATGATGATGATGATGATGATGACAATGATGAAGCCAATAAAGTTAATTAAGATGATGAAGATGAAGCCAATGACATTAATGACAATGACGATGATGAAGAAGATGATGAAGATGAATCCAACGACGACGACGACGATGATGAGGATGAAGATGAATCCGTGACAATAGCAATAACGATGACGATGAAGATGAAGCCAATGAAATTAATTACGATGATGATGATGAAGATGAATCCAATGACGATGTTGACGATGATGAAGATGATGATGAGGATGATGAAGATGAAGCCAATAAAGTTAATTAAGGTGATGAAGATTAAGCCAATGACATTAATGACAATGACGATGATGATGACGATGATGACGACGATGACGATGAAGATGAATCCATGACAATGACAATGAGAATGATGATGATGATGAGGATGATGATGAAGATTAAGCCAATGACGATGATGAAGATGAAGCCAATGACATTAATGACAATGACGATGATGATGATGAAGATGATGACGATGACGATGACGATGATGAAGATGAAGCCAATGACATTAATAATGGTGATGATGATGATGATGATGAAGATGAAGCCATGACAATGATGATGATGACGATGATGATGATGATGAAGCCAATACAGTTAACAATGATGATGAAGATGAAGTCAATGACATTAATGACAATGATGATGATGATGAAGAAGATGAATCCAATGATGATGATGACAATGACGATGAAGACGAAGCCAATTAAATTAATAATGATGATGATGATGGAGACGAAGATGAAGCCAATGAAATTAATGACGATGATGATGAAGATGAATCCAATGACGACGATGACGATGACGATGATGAAGATGATGATGATGAAGATGAATCCAATGATGACGATGACAATGACGATGATGATGATGAAGCCAATAAAGTTAATTAAGATGATGAAGCCAATGAAATTAATGACGATGATGATGATGAAGAAGATGATGAAGATGAATCCAACGACGTTGACGACGATGATGAGGATGAAGATGAATCCAATGACGATGTTGACGATGATGAAGATGATGATGAGGATGATGAAGATGAAGCCAATAAAGTTAATTAAGGTGATGAAGATTAAGCCAATGACATTAATGACGATGATGATGATGAGGATGATGATGATGATGATGAAGATGAATCCAATGATGACGATGATGATGATGACGATGATGAAGGCAATAAAGTTAATTAAGATGATGAAGATAAAGCCAATGAAGTTAATGATGATGATGATGAAGACGAAGCCAATGAATCCATGACAATGACGATGATGATGACGATGAAGCCAATAAAGTTAATTAAGATGATGAAGATGAAGTCAATGACATTAATGACAATGACGATGATGAAGATGATGACGATGATGATGAAGATGATGAAGACGAAGCCAATGACGATGATGATGATGACGATGATGAAGATAAAACCAATGACGATGACAATGATGACGATGATGATGAAGATGAATCCATGACAATGACGATGATGAAGATGATGACGATGACGATGATGATGATGAGGATGATGATGAAGATGAATCCAATGACGATGATGATGAAGCCAATAAAGTTAATTAAGGTGATGAAGATGAAGCCAATGACATTAATGACGATGACGATGATGATGATGATGATGATGATGAAGATGAATCCAATGATGATGATGATGATGATGATGAAGCCAATAAAGTTAATTAAGATGATGAAGATGAAGCCAATGACATTAATGACAATGATGATGATGATGAAGATGATGACAATGATGACGATGATGTTGAAGATGATGAAGATGAATCCAATGACATTAATGACAATGACGATGACGATGATGATGACGACGATGATGAAGATGACGATGATGACGATGACGATGATGAAGATGATGATGAAGGCCCCACCTGCGTCTTGCGGATGCGCAGGTCTGCCGAGGAGCGGTTCAGCCCCTCCTCCTGCTCGATGCTCTGCTCGATGGCTGCGGCCGGACAGCGGTCACCCAGCGGTCACCCGGCGGTCACTCGGTGGTCACTCGGGGGGGAGGGGTCACCCGGGGGTCACCCGGGGGTCACGGGGGGGGGGGGGAGGGGTCACCTTTCAATTTGGAGCGCACTTTGTTCGCCGTCTTCTTGATGTCGGCCGTCAGGTCCTCCAGCTCCTGCTTGGTCTCTGCGGGGTGACCAGGAGTGACCACGAGTGACCAGGAGTGACCAGGAGTGACCGCGAGTGACCACAAGTGACCAGGAGTGACCAGGAGTGACCGCGAGTGACCACAAGTGACCAGGAGTGACCAGGAGTGACCGCGAGTGACCGCGAGTGACCGTGAGTGACCACGAGTGACCGCGAGTGACCGCGAGTGACCAGGAGTGACCAGGAGTGACCGCGAGTGACCGCGAGTGACCGCAAGTGACCGCGAGTGACCACAAGTGACCAGGAGTGACCAGGAGTGACCGCGAGTGACCGCGAGTGACCGTGAGTGACCACGAGTGACCGCGAGTGACCGCGAGTGACCAGGAGTGACCAGGAGTGACCGCGAGTGACCGCGAGTGACCGTGAGTGACCACGAGTGACCGCGAGTGACCGCGAGTGACCAGGAGTGACCGCGAGTGACCGCGAGTGACCAGGAGTGACCAGGAGTGACCAGGAGTGACCACGAGTGACCGCGAGTGACCGCAAGTGACCGCGAGTGACCTCGAGTGACCGCGAGTGACCGCGAGTGACCGCAAGTGACCAGGAGTGACCAGGAGCGACCAGGAGTGACCACGAGTGACCAGGAGTGACCACGAGTGACCGCGAGTGACCGCGAGTGACCGCGAGTGACCAGGAGTGACCGCGAGTGACCGTGAGTGACCGCGAGTGACCGCGAGTGACCAGGAGTGACCGCGAGTGACCGCGAGTGACCAGGAGTGACCGCGAGTGACCGAGAGTGACCGCGAGTGACCGCGAGTGACCTCAAGCACCCACAAGTGACCACAAGTGACCACAAGTTACTATGAGTGACCGCGAGTGACCACGAGTGACCACCAGTGACCACCAGTGACCGCCAGTGACCACAAGTGACCACCAGTTACCATGAGTGACCACGAGTGACCATGAGTGACCACTGGTGACCACTGGTGACCACTGGTGACCACATTGATCACAAGTGATCACAAGTGACCATGAGTGACCGGTGAATGATCAATGAGTGACCACCAGTGACCACTCACTGACCAATTACTGACCGGTCACTGACCAATCAGTGACCAGTGAGTGACCGGTCAGTGACCTCTGACCCCATTAATGACGCAATGACCTCGTTAACCACTCAATAACCCCATTAATGACCCCGTTAATGACCCCATTAATTATCCCAATAATAACCCCATTAATTACCCCATTAATTATATTAAATATCCCATTAACTAACTCCCCGTTAATTAATTAATTAACTAGTTAATTAGCTCATTCTCATGGGGATGGTGCTGTGCCGCTCATTAATCACCTGATTACCTCATTAATGACCCAATAACCCCATTAATGACCCCATTAACAACCACATAATTTAACACATCATTAATTAATTAGTTAGTTAATTAATTAGCTCACTCTCGTCGGGGTTGGGGGCGGCCAGGATGGCGCCGTGCCGCTCATTAATCACCCAAAATCCCATTAATGACCCAATAACCCCATTAATGACCCCATTAATGAACACCTTGTTAATTAATTGATTAATTAATTAATTAATTAATTAGAACTCACTCTCATCGGGGTTGGGGGCGGCCAGGATGGCGCTGTGCTGCTTCTTCACCTGCTCCACGTCCTCCGAGAGCTTCTCGATGCAGCCCCGGATCTCCTCCACCTGCCCCAAATTTGGGGGGAATTTGGGGAAATTTGGGAAAATTCGGGGAAATTTGGGATTTTTGGGGAAAATTTTGGGAATTTTGGGGGAATTTTTGAGGCAGTTTGGGCAATATTGGGGAATTTCAGGGGAATTTTGGCAAAAGTTTGGAAATTTTGGGGGATTTTTGGGGATTTGGGGGAAATTTTTGGGAATTTTTTTGGGTTTTGGGGGATTTTTTTTATTTTGGGGAATTTGGGGGAATTTTGGGGGAATTTTTTGGGAATTGTTTTGGGAAAATTTGGGAATTTGGGGGGGATTTTGGGGGATTTTGGGGATTTTTTTGGGAATTTGGGGGATTTTTGGGCATTTTTTGGAATTTTGGAGAAATTTGGGGAATTTTTGGGGCATTTTTGGGAATTTCGGGGGAAGTTGGGCAATTTTGGGAGAATTTTTGGGGAATTTTTTTGGGTTTTGGGGAAATTTGGGGGATTTTGGGGAATTTTGGGGGAATTTGGGGGAAATTCTGGGAGAATTTTGGGAGAATTTGGGGAAATTTGGGGAAATTTGGGAAATTTTGGGAATTTTGGGGGAATTCTGGCAAATTTTTGGAAATTTTGGGAGAATTTTTTGGGTTTGGGGGATTTTTGGGGGTCCCGGACCCATTTTTGGGGCTCCCAAGCCCATTTTCGGGGTTCCTAGACCCATTTTTGGGGGTCTCGAGCCAATTTTTAGGGGTCCCTGGGGGGTTTTTGGGGGTCCCAAACCAATTTTTAGGTGTCCTAGACCCATTTTTGGGGTTCCTAAACCCATTTTTGGGGGTCTCAAACCCATTTTCGGGGCTCCTAAACCCATTTTTGGGGGTCCTGATCTCATTTTTTGGCATCCTGATCCCATTTTCGGGGTTCCCAAACCCATTTTCGGGGGTCCCAGACCCATTTTTGGGGGTCTCAAACCCATTTTTGGGGGTCCTGATCCCATTTTTGGGGCTCCCGAGTCCATTTTTGGGGGTCCCAAACCCATTTTTGGGGTCCTGATCCCATTTTTGGGGTTCCTAAACACATTTTTGGGGGTCTCAAACCCATTTTCGGGGCTCCTGATCTCATTTTTTGGCATCCTGATCCCATTTTTGGGGGTCCTGATCCCATTTTCGGGGTTCCCAAACCCATTTTTGAGGGTTCAAAACCCATTTTTGGGGCCCCTGATTGCATTTTTGGGGGTCCCAAGCCCATTTTTGGGGGTCCCAAGCCCATTTTCAGGTGTCCTGATCCCATTTTTGGGGGTCCTGATCCCATTTTCGGGGTTCCCAAACCCATTTTCGGGGGTCCTAAACCCATTTTGGGGGGTCCCAAACCCATTTTTGGCGTTCCTATACCCATTTTTGGGGGTCCTGAACCCATTTCTGGGGGTCCTGATTCCATTTATGGGGGTCCTGAGCCCGTTTTTGGGGGTCCCAAACTCATTTTTAGGGGTCCTGACCCCATTTTATGGGGTCTTGACCTCGTTTTTGGTGTCCCAAACCCATTTTTGAGGCTCCTGGTTCCATTTTTGGGGGTCCCGATCCAGTTTTTGGGGGTCCCTGGGAGGTTTTTGGGGCTCCTAATTCCATTTTTGGGGGTCCCGAGCCCATTTCTGGGGGTCCCGATCCCATTTTTTGGGGTCCCGAGCCCATTTCTGGGGGTCCCGATCCCATTTTTTGGGGTCCCAAACCCATTTTGGGGGTCCCGATCCCATTTTTGGGGGTCCCGATCCCATTTTTGGGGTCCTAAACCCATTTCTGGGGGTCTCGAGCCCGTTTTTGGGGTCCCGATCCCATTTTTGGGGGTCCCGAGCCCGTTTTTGGGGGTCCCAGATCGATTTTTGGGTGTCCTGATCCATTTTTGGGGCTCCCAATCCCATTTTCGGGGCTCCTAAACCCATTTTTGGGGGCCTGATCCCATTTTCGGGGCTCCCAAACCCATTTTTGGGGTCCCAAGCCCGTTTTTGGGGGTTCCCAAACCCATTTTCAGGGTTCCTAAACCCATTTTGGGGGGTCCCAGACCCATTTTTGGGGCTCCTAAACCCATTTTTGTGGCCCCTGATCCCATTTTTGGGGGTCCCGATCCTGTTTTTGGGGCTCCCAAACCCATTTTTGGGGTTCCCGATCCCATTTTTGGGGGTCCCGAGCCCGTTTTTGGGGATTTCAAACCCATTTTTGGGGTCCCACCTGCTCGAAGAACTCGTCCATGAAGTGGTCCCTGACCCCCTTTTGGGGATCCTGACCCCATTTTTGGGGATCCTGACCCCATTTTGGGGGTCCCGATCCCATTTTTGGGGGTCCTGATCTCATTTTTGGGGGCCCCAAACCCATTTTCAGGGTTCCTAAACCCATTTTTAGGGGTCCCTGGGGGGTTTTTGGGGGTCCCAAACCAATTTTTAGGTGTCCTAGAAACATTTTTGGGGCTCCTGACTCCCTTTTTGGGGGTCTCAAACCCATTTTTTGGCATCCTGATCCCATTTTTGGGGGTCCTGATCCCATTTTCGGGGTTCCCAAACCCATTTTCGGGTGTCCTAAACCCATTTTGGGGGGTCCCAGACCCATTTTTGGGGCTCCTGACTCCATTTTTGGGTGTCCTGACCCCATTTTTTGGCGTCCTGATCCCGTTTTTGGGGGTCCCGATCCCGTTTTTGGGGGTCCCGATCCCATTTCTGGGGGTCCCGAGCCCGTTTTTGGGGGTCCCGAGCCGGTTTTTGGGGTCCCACCTGCTCGAAGAACTCGTCCATGAAGTGGTCCCTGTCCACCGTCACCACCTCCTCCTCATCGTCGCTGTCCTTGGCCTGCGGGGGGCGCTCTCAGGGGGGCGTGGCCTCGCCAGAGCCACGCCCCCCCGCCACAAACCACGCCCCCGCAAAAGAACCCCGCCCCCAAGACTCCCTCTCAACCCCCCCAGCCCCCCACCACCCCAAAACCCCCCCAAAAAAGTTGCCCCCAGACCCCAAAAATTCACCTCCGGACCCCCTAAAAATCCCCTAAAAAATAAAAACAAATCCAAAAAAATAAAAAAAAAAATCCCAAAAAATCCCCAAAAAATTCCCCCCATCCCCCACCCCCCAAAACCTCCCGGGACCCCCAGAAGCCCCAAAACCTTCCCAAAAGTCGCCCCCAGACCCAAAAAATCCCCTTCAGACCTCTGAAATCCCCCCAAAAAATCCCAAAAAAATGCAAAAAAATCCCAAAAAATCCCAAAAAATCCCCAAAAATCCCTGAGACCCACCTTTAACCCCCCCCACCCCCCAAACCCACCGAGACCCCCCAAAAGTCGCCCCCAGACCCAAAAAATCCCCTCCAGATCCTCTAAAATCCCCTAAAAAATAAAATAAAAAAATCCTAAAAAACCCCTAAAAAAACCCAAAAATCCCAAAAAATCCCCAAAAATCCCCGCGACCCCCCTTTACACCCCCCACCCCCCAAACCCCCCCAATCCCCCCGGAGACCCCCCAAAATCCCCCCCAAATTCTCCCCCAGACCCAAAAAATCCCCTCCGGACCCTCTAAAATCCCCCCAAAAAATCCCCCAAAAATACAAAAAAAAATCCCAAAAAATCCCAAAAAATCCCCAAAAATCCCCCAAAATCCGCAAAAATTCCCGCGACCCCCCTTTACACCCCCCACCCCCCAAACCCCCCCAAACCCTCCCGGAGCCCCCCCCAAATTCACCCGCAGACCCAAAAAATCCCCTCCGGACCCCCTCAAAAAAATAAAAAAAAAATTCCCCAAAAATCCCAAAAAAATCCCAAAAAATCCCCAAAAATCCCCAAAATCCCCGAGACCCCCCCCTCAAATTTCCCACTCCCCAAACCCCCCAAACCCCCCGGAGCCCCCCCAAAACCCCCCTTAAAGTCGCCCCCAGACCCAAAAAATCCCCTCCGGACCCTCCAAAACCCCCCCCAAAAATATTAAAAAAATTCCTAAAAAATCCCCCAAAATCCCCAAAAATCCCAAAAAATCCCCAAAAATCCCCGAGACCCCCCTTTACACCCCCCACCCCCCAAACCCCCCCAAACCCCCCCGGAGCCCCCCCAAACCCCCCCCCAAATTCACCCCCAGACCCAAAAAATCCCCTCCGGACCCCCTCAAAAAAATAAAAAAAAAATTCCTAAAAAATCCCCAAAAATCCCCAAAAATCCCAAAAAATCCCCAAAAATCCCCGCGACCCCCCTTTACCCCCCCCACCCCCCAAACCCCCCAAACCCCCCCGGAGCCCCCCCAAAACCCCCCCCAAATTCACCCCCAGACCCAAAAAATCCCCTCCGGACCCTCTAAAATCCCCCCAAAAAATCCCCCAAAAATACAAAAAAAATCCCAAAAAATCCCGAAAAATCCCCAAAAATCCCCGCGACCCCCCTTTACCCCCCCCACCCCCCAACTCCCCCCAAACCCCCCGGGAGACCCCCCAAAACCCCCCCAAAAGTCGCCCCCAGACCCAAAAAATCCCCTCCGGACCCTCCAAAATCCCCCCAAAAAATCCCCAAAAAATACAAAAAAAATCCCAAAAAATCCCGAAAAATCCCCAAAAATCCCCGAGACCCCCCTTTACACCCCCCACCCCCCAAACCTCCCCAAACCCTCCCGGAGACCCCCCAAAAGTCGCCCCCAGACCCTCCAAAATCCCCTCCGGACCCTCCAAAATCGCCCCCAAAAAAATAAAAAAAAAATTCCTAAAAAATCCCAAAAAATCCCAAAAAAATCCCGAAAAATCCCCAAAAATCCCCGAGACCCCCCCTTTACACCCCCCACCCCCCAAACCCCCCCAAACCCCCCCCGGAGCCCCCCCCAAAACCCCCCCCAAATTCACCCCCAGACCCAAAAAATCCCCTCCGGACCCCCTCAAAAAATTAAAAAAAAAATTCCTAAAAAATCCAAAAAAATCCCAAAAAATCCCCAAAAATCCCCAAAAATCCCCGCGACCCCCCCTTTACACCCCCCCACCCCCCAAACCTCCCCAAACCCTCCCGGAGACCCCCCCAAAAGTCGCCCCCAGACCCAAAAAATCCCCTCCGGACCTCCCCAAAATCCCCCCCAAAAAAATAAAAAAAAAAATCCCCAAAAATCCAAGAATTTCCCAAAAAATCCCAAAAAATCCCCAAAAATCCCCGAGACCTCCCTTTACACCCCCCCACCCCCCCAAACCCCCCCAAACCCCCCCGGAGCCCCCCAAAACGCCCCCCAAAATT